>NC_085097.1:6529068-6541568 GCF_963422355.1 Corticium candelabrum | reverse complement strand
AACAAAAATACTAAATTGTCTTTAAAATTAATTAAATATTAAATAATTTATTAATTCCATATTTTATTTATTCCTACAAATTTTTAATTTAATGTTTATATAAATTTATTTTTAATATATTTAATTAAATTATTTTTACTTGATTAATAAATTTATTATAATTTAATTAATTAAAGAGATTAAAGAATGGTTCAATTAAAATATTTATTATATAAAATCTATTTTATTTAATTTATTTAAGTTTACTAATCTCTGATTTATCCCTCTTCTAACCCGTATATAACCATTGATACCCCGTACTCGTAACTGTGGTAACCAGATACGTATACTCCGCATTTCACACGTACCCGGATGTTGATTCAGAGCCATGTCTCTCTGCACTAGAACTCACGGCTTCACGGCTTGGATCAACATGCGTCTGAGTCGACGAGGCTTCGAAATCGACAACGTGCTGAAGGACTTCAACAAGGGCCTTTGTTTGAAGATTTTACTCGAAGGTTGGCGCCCATTTTGTCTCTCGATCGTACCTTTGCCTCTAGAATGAGCGTCATCTGTTGAATAGAGTTGACGGGAACGACTCTGAAGCGGTTGGATTCATTGGACGGGTGAGACGGCTGCGATCTTTGTTGTAGGTGTGAGGGACGGACGGCCTGGGTGGCATGTGTTGTGTTGTTTGGTTGGTTGTGTTCTGTCTGTGTTCTGTTGTTTGCTTGATGTTTGTCGGTCTGGCTGTGTGTCTTGTCTGTCTAGTTGTCAATCTGTTTGTTTGTTTGTTTGTTTGTTTGTTTGTTTGTTTCCTTGCCTATTGATTTCTTGGTTTTTTGTTTGTCTGTCTGTCTGTCTGTCTGTTTGTTTGTTTGTTTGTTTGTTTGTTTGTCTGTTTGTCTGTTTCTGTTTGTCTGCTTGTGTGTCTGTCTCCTTGTCTATCTGCTTGTCTGTTTATTTGTCTATGTTTGTCTGTTTGTTTGTCTATCTGTGTGTCTGTCTGTTTGTCTGTCTGTTTGTCTGTCTGTTTGTTGCTGTTTGTCTGCTTGTGCGTTTGTCTGCTTTTCTGTCTGTCTGTCTGTCTGTCTGTTTGTCTGCTTGTGCATCTGTCTGCTTGTGTATCTGTTTGTCTGTTTGTTTGTTTGCCTGTATTTGTCTGTTTGCTTGTTTGTCCATTTGTCTGTCTGTTTGTATGTTTTTTTGTCTGTCTATTTGTTTGTCTGCATGTTTGTCTGTCTGTTGGTTGTCTGTTTGTCTGTCTGTTTGTCTGTTTGTCTGTATGTTTGTCTGTTTGTCTGTCTATCGGTGTATCTGTCTGTTTGTTTGTCTATCTGTGTGTCTGTCTGTTTGTCTGTTTGTCTGTCTGCTTGTGTGTCTGCTTGTGCGTCTGTCTGCATGCTTGTCTGTTTGCTTGTTTGTCCATTTGTTTGTTTGTTTGTATGTCCGTTTGTTTGTCTGCTTGTCTGTCTGTTTGTCTGTCTGTTTGTCTGTCTGTTTGTCTGTTTGTTTATGTGTCTGTCTGTCTGTCTATCCATTTGTCTGTCTGTTTGTCTGTCTGTCCATTTGTCTTTCTGTTTGTTTGTCAGTCTGATCTCTTTGTTTTCTGTTTGTGTACTATAGTATGACTATTCCTCAGAAGCAAATGAGATTTGATTGGTTTATCAACGAACTAAAGAAGCAGTAAGTCCAACTACATAAAAATAGTCAAGCAGTTTTGAATTCTATTTATCTTGGTCAGTGGAATCATCAAATCGGACTTCACCGCTGACACACGAACACTTGTATTGTTAAAGGCAGATGAGGTGTGTGTGTGTTTGTGTGTGTGTGTGTGTGTGTGTGTGTGTGTGTGTGTGTGTGTGTGTGTGTGTGTGTGTGTGTGTGTGTGTGTGTGTGTGTGTGTGTGTGTGTGTGTGTGTGTGTGTGTGTGTGTGTGTGTGTGTGTGTGTGTGTGTGTGTGTGTGTGTGTGTGTGTGTGTGTGTGTGTGTGTGTGTGTGTGTGTGTGTGTGTGTGTGTGTGTGTGTGTGTGTGTGTGTGTGTGTGTGTGTGTGTGTGTGTGTGTGTGTGTGTGTGTGTGTGTGTGTGTGTGTGTGTGTGTGTGTGTGTGTGTGTGTGTGTGTGTGTGTGTGTGTGTGTGTGTGTGTGTGTGTGTGTGTGTGTGTGTGTGTGTGTGTGTGTGTGTGTGTGTGTGTGTGTGTGTGTGTGTGTGTGTGTGTGTGTGTGTGTGTGTGTGTGTGTGTGTGTGTGTGTGTGTGTGTGTGTGTGTGTGTGTGTGTGTGTGTGTGTGTGTGTGTGTGTGTGTGTGTGTGTGTGTGTGTGTGTGTGTGTGTGTGTGTGTGTGTGTGTGTGTGTGTGTGTGTGTGTGTGTGTGTGTGTGTGTGTGTGTGTGTGTGTGTGTGTGTGTGTGTGTGTGTGTGTGTGTGTGTGTGTGTGTGTGTGTGTGTGTGTGTGTGTGTGTGTGTGTGTGTGTGTGTGTGTGTGTGTGTGTGTGTGTGTGTGTGTGTGTGTGTGTGTGTGTGTGTGTGTGTGTGTGTGTGTGTGTGTGTGTGTGTGTGTGTGTGTGTGTGTGTGTGTGTGTGTGTGTGTGTGTGTGTGTGTGTGTGTGTGTGTGTGTGTGTGTGTGTGTGTGTGTGTGTGTGTGTGTGTGTGTGTGTGTGTGTGTGTGTGTGTGTGTGTGTGTGTGTGTGTGTGTGTGTGTGTGTGTGTGTGTGTGTGTGTGTGTGTGTGTGTGTGTGTGTGTGTGTGTGTGTGTGTGTGTGTGTGTGTGTGTGTGTGTGTGTGTGTGTGTGTGTGTGTGTGTGTGTGTGTGTGTGTGTGTGTGTGTGTGTGTGTGTGTGTGTGTGTGTGTGTGTGTGTGTGTGTGTGTGTGTGTGTGTGTGTGTGTGTGTGTGTGTGTGTGTGTGTGTGTGTGTGTGTGTGTGTGTGTGTGTGTGTGTGTGTGTGTGTAGATGTATGTCAATTAATTTAGTGTTTTTCTGTGCTTAGGTGTTTCGGTTACTTTGGGAAATTGTGAAACGAGATATTATCTACATTTGGGAAGAAGGAGAAACTTTCCAGCTGGATGATAATGTGATACTATCAGAACCATTTCAGGTGGTTTTACGTTTGTTGTTTGTGTTTGTCGGTGATGTATTGACTTTCATGAGTTTACTCTAAATATGTACACACAGAAAAGAGCAACAAAAAGACAGACACAACATACATACATACATACATACAGTACATACCACATGGACAGACAAATGGATGGACACATGGACGGAGAAATGGATGGACACATGAAGAGACACATGGACAGACATTTGGACAGGCACATGGAGGAACACATGGCCAGACACATGGACAAACACTTGGACAAACATTTGGACAGACACATGGACAGACACATGAACACATGGACATACACTTGACCAAACACATGGACAAACATTTGGACAGACACATGGACGGACACATGGACGGACACATGGACGGACACATGGACAGACACATGGACAAACATTTGGACAGACACATGGACAGACACTTTGACAGACACACGGACAGACATTTGGACAGACACATAGACGGACACATGGACAGACACTGACAGACACATGGACAGACATTTGAAAAGACTCATAGACGGACACATGGACAGACACTTGGACAGACACATAGACGGACACATGGATGGACAGACACATAGACGGACACATGGACAGACACTTGGACAGACATTTGGACAAACATTTGGACAGATCGACACATGGACAGTCACTTGGACAGACACATGGACAGAGAGAGAGAGGGAGAGGGAGAGGGAGAGGGAGATGGACGGACACATGGACAGACACACAGGAATACACAGGCAGAGAACACAGTGGCAAGTGGTTAAATCAGACAGACAGTCAACGTAAGTTACTTCACGTCTTTGTTCCTAATCGTTAGCAGGTTTTCAATCAGTAGAGCATGACTCTAATGCTCACTGTTGACTTCATGCATTTCAGTGGAGTCGAGGACATTTTGCGTTAGGACCAAGCAGCAGCACAATGGGCGTTTCCAAGGTAACCGACAGACAGTTGTGTGTACTACAGTCGACATTTATTCTTGTGTGTATTTGATTACTTCAAGCAATTGAGCAGTCCCATACCACGTCACAAATCGACGAGAAAGTAATGGAAATATTTTGGTTGGCATGTTGATTGTGATTTGTGAGTGTTGTTTAGGAGGTTGCCACGTCCGGATCCAGAAGATTGCATTTTAGATTTGGTTTATGATCATGTGGGGGTTAGTAAGCAGAATGTTTGTCTTGCTAATGTGTTGGTTGCTTGGTTGGTCATTTGGTCTTGTGTTTGTTAGTCTGTCTGTCTGTCTGTCTGTCTGTCTGTGTCTGTTTGGGTGTCTGTCTGTCTGTCCGTCCATCCATTCGTCCGTTCGTTTGTCTGTCTGTCTGTCTGTTTGTCTGTCTGTCTCTCTGTTTGTCTGTATGTATGTATGTCTGTCTGTATGTCTGTATGGCTGGCTGCCTGGCTGCCTGCCTGTCTGTCTGTCTGTCTATGTTTTGTGCTTGTCTGTGTTTTGTTTGTTTATTATTTATTTATTTGTTTGTTTGTTTGCATGACTGCTTGTCAGTGTTTATGCACTAGTTTATTCACTTGTGTATTTATCTGCTTGCAAGTCAACTCTCTTCATCTTTCACTCATTTCTGTCTCTGTGTAGACTCTAAAAGACTGCAAACGACTGGACATCGAGGTCAGCCCACTTTACACTCATCAATCACAAAATCTAAATCATAAATTTTCATTATAATATCTAGACTCTCAATGATTTGGCTGACAGCAGGTTCATCTATTCCATACTGATTTGAGCAAACTCACAAGCGTCTTTGTCGCGTGTTATTAGAGTTTTGTGTGGATTGATGAACTCATTTATGCCTAACACTTTTACATCTGAGGTGATGCTCAATGACAGGTTGGTACTTTGGGATGGTTTATGTAAGCCTGAAGACTCATCGTCTGTGTGTGTGTGTGTGTGTGTGTGTGTGTGTGTGTGTGTGTGTGTGTGTGTGTGTGTGTGTGTGTGTGTGTGTGTGTGTGTGTGTGTGTGTGTGTGTGTGTGTGTGTGTGTGTGTGTGTGTGTGTGTGTGTGTGTGTGTGTGTGTGTGTGTGTGTGTGTATGCATGTGTTTGAATTTGTATAGGTGGACTATCAATCTTGTTCTGCGAACGGCAGAAGAAATATTTCATGTAAGCAGTTCTGTCACATCTGCAGACATCATGGAGGTAAGACGTTGTGCTAATAAGAAACGTGTGACTGGAGACTGCCACACATAAAATCCACATTTTCTGATGGAGTTGGTTGGTTGATCTTTTAGGCTGATGAAGAGGCAATGTGTGCATACTTCTGCAGTCTGTTCATGTTGGGCTATAACTTTAGACAATCAAGAGCTGCTGCTCTAAGACAGGTAGGGAGGGCAGCAACTATCATTCAGTTTATAGTTTTGTGATGAGTGATGATTGGAGTTGTAAATTAGACTGTATAGAGAGGTGCGTATGGTTCAAGTGCATGTGCACAGGCAGAGAGATGGAAACGTTAAGCAAGTATACAATAGACAGACATGGGAAGATGGATGGACTAACAGGACAGACGGACAGACAGATGGATGGAAGGACGGACGGACAGACAGATGCGCAGATGGACAGGCAGATGGACAGACAGATGGACAGACTGATGGACAGACTGACGGACAGACAGACAGATGGACAGACAGACAGGCAGACTTTGACAGACAGAGAGACAGATGGGCAGACTGATGGACAGACAGACAGACAGACTTTGACAGACAGACAGACAGACAGACAGACAGACAGACAGACTGACTGACTGACAGACAGACAGACATAAGTACAGACAGATGGACAGAAGGACGGACAGACAGACGGACAGTAGACAGACAGACAGACAGACAGACAAACAGACATATGGACACTTTGACATACATACATACATACATACATACATACAGACAGACAGACAGACAGACAGACGTAAATACAGACAGATGGACGGAAGCACGGACAGACAGACAGACAGACATATGGACACTTTGACAGACAGACAGACAGACAGACAGACAGATTTATAGACAGATAGACAAACAGGCAGTCAGACAGACAGACAGACAGACAGACAGACAGACAGACAGATTCATAGACAGGCAATAGAGGGTAGACAAATGTACAGTATGAGTAAAAGCCAGACGGATGTACATATAAATTAGCTTATCTACAGATCTGTACAACACAGTCTGTTCCTCCTTGGATATAATGTTGATCAGAAACATCTACAGATGTTTAGCATGCATGATAGACGTGCACTCATATTTGCAGAGTGAGGTTCATTTGCGAGTCAATTCTGTTCAAAAGGAACTCGAGCAGTTCCCACCAGTTGCCGAGTCAATGTCAGACTTGAAACGGTGTGAACACATTATCCTCTTACTGTGTGTCGTTTGCATTCTCGGTGTGTTATATTAGGCAGAAATTGTTGAATCGGGATCTGATTCAGATGCAAGATGGTAAGTGAGTTGTTATGCGATGTTTGGGTCGGTTGATGCCTTGACACTTGTGTGTGTGTGTAATTAAGACTGTTTAAATGTTTACTACTCGTTTAGGTTACGGAGTGAGGTTGTAAAGTTTTCAGGTGTGTGTGTGTGTGTCTATTTGTGTTTGTTTATTTGTTTGTGTGTGTGTGTGTGTGTGTGTGTGTGTGTGTGTGTGTGTGTGTGTGTGCACACATGTGTGTGTGTGTGTCCCCGTTCGTCTTTCTTTCTGTCTATCTATCTGTGTGTCTGTTTGTAGCTGTCACCTAATCATGGTGAGTTAGCTAGATTACTTGATTTTGACATTCAAGGTCAAGCCCATTAGTTAATGACTTTGTTGTTTGCAAGGACTGATTTGTATTTAAGAAATCCTAGCATATGTACAAGTAGAATCTGTATGAGAATAAATTATCTGTCTGTCTGTCTGTCTTCTGTTTGTCTGTCTGTATGTCTGTCAATCACATATATTTGAACTTTTATCTATAATACATTTTGCAATGCAGGGTACTATGTTCTGTCCAACTACTAGTAGTGTTCATCGACTAAACTAAGCTAGAATTGAAACTCGTGTAAAACAAAATGAGGACTACTCTTAAAAACTACAGTACAAGCAAAGCCTCCAGTACCAGCTAGTGTCTGTCTGTCTGTCTGTCAATACATATATTTTCAAAGAACAACACTATTACATTCTAGTCTGCCCCAAACAGCCGACGCCATAATATAACTACTGCGAATGAACTGTCAACTGTAAAGATCTTAGAATGTCCCAGCCTTGCTAACTTTCTGCTAATGACGCTAGCATTACATCTTTGCAAAGCTACCGACATGCATCTACGCCAGAGTGTCTTAAAATCACGACTTTTCTTTCTTCCGTCTTCGTCTATAGACTGAATTAACAGGCGGTGCAGGAATTGAGCTGCCTCTGAGCCCAACGTCCGAAGTGTTTGAACACTAATGGATGCAGTTGGAGGGGAGGCCCCAGACATCCCTTTCTCTAGTATATTTCTCTGATTTCTTGACCTCACGGGTAGCTGCGGCCGTGCCGTCTTCCTGAGCTGCTCGAGAGATCACATGTAGTGCCCATGGGTGGGCCACTGAGATGTCCAACTCAATGTCACAATCCTGTTGAGCATTAAAGACAATGATGTTGGGGCGGTCGTCACTATTAACATAAAGATTCCTCGGTTCTCGCTGATGGGACATCTTCAAATGCTGTAGACAGTCGCTCCAAACACTAGTCAATGTCTCGTGAGTCCATATTGGCCCACTGCTGGTCTTACATGTGAGAAGGTGATAGCCGTCTTTATCAATGTCTTTGCTGCATTCGCATATAGGGACAACAGAACCGAGGGGCATTTCAAGACCCAACCTCATGCGTATTGCTAAGCGAAAATTGCTGGGTTTTAATGCAAGCTTTGCAGAAAAAGGTATTGAGTCAAGCCATGCGCCTGCTCCAAGTCCCTGTAGCGACCTGAACCAAGCAGCTGAGCCCTGAGATAGTGTCTCTCACCATAATATCTCTTGGGTGGCTCACCATATCAATAGAAATTTTCAGAACATGAAAATCTTGCCAAAATCTCAGATGAGTTTGAAAATGTATACCCCTCTATCAACCCCTCAGAGAGAATTAGCAAAAATTGCCTGCAGGTTGTGTGACTCTGTTGTAGATGGCTTCTACGTGTAGTTTGCTTGTTATTTTTGTTGGGCTGTTTACATTTCTGTTTATTTGTATGTATATTAACTTGTCTATTTATTTGTGTATAGGTTTGCTTGTTTTGTTTCAGATTTTGTTGCTTATTTGCTTGTTGTTATAGAAATGAAGTGGATAGAGCTGAATTATGACATTCCAAAATGTTGCGAATGGGTACGTCACGGTGAAGCAGCTCAACAAAAAGTAATTGTTAACATAATTGAATCGCCATTTGTCAGGTTTTTGATTGTTTGTTATGCATGTTAGGCACATGCGAAGGTAGCTGCAAAGATCCAGCAACGATTTGACGTGTTAACTGTTTCACGGTAAAACTAGTTTAGGCAGGGAAGACAGACAGACAGACAGACAGACAGACAAGAGAACCCAGAAACCTTTACGAAGGAAGCAATTCTCGTCCTGATATTATAGCATTCGATGCCCAATCTGGATATGATATCGAGCTGGACATATCTCTTGCCCACCCGTGGAATGAGGACATCATCTTACAAGCCTCTAAGGACATCATCTTACAAGCCTCTAAGGTGGATGGAGCCGCTGCTGCCAAAAGAGAGTCACAGAAGACGGAAGAATACAGCAAAGAGATTGATGCTATGGGAAATGCATCCAATTGCATCCCTCTGGTTTTTTAGCATTACGGCCACTGGGGATGGAAAGCTCACCAATTTCTACATCATCTGTCCCTATTTTCTGTAGATGAAGATGGACACCCAAACAGTGGCGAGTTCAAGACATACTGGAGACGCTGCCTGTCCGTTAGCCTCCAGAGATGCAACGCACAAGTGCTCTCAAGAAAACTATGTAGACTTTCTTTTAGCAAGAACAGTTGTAATGCTTATAGCGTACAGTTAATTAATTGTCCTACGTAGTAAGCTGTCGTAAGGGTCGCCAGACATTGTTGTAGCATGTTTTCCTTTTCCTTGCTGGAACCATTTAGAATGTAATAGTGTTGAAATTTTAAATATATGTATTGACAGACAGACAGACAGACAGACAGACAGACAGACAGACAGACAGACAGCTGTACAGCAGACAGACAGACAGACAGACAGACAGCTGTACAGCAGACAGACAGACAGACAGACAGACAGCTGTACAGCAGACAGACAGACAGACAGACAGACAGACAGACAGGAAAATTTCTCAATAAGCATACAACGATGTAACGCTAAAGTCATCCTCCACAAGTTGACTCGTGTCTTCCCTGGAGAAGTAGATGAGAAAATATACGACAGAGGCTATCGAAGTAGTTTGCATTAAACTAAAGCTGAACTCAGTAGCTTGTTTGCACGTAGTGATAGAAATGTAACGTAGAGTTTGTGTTTCAATAAATGAAAAAGACAGACAGACAGACAGACAGACAGACAGACAAATAGGCAGACAAAAATCAGAGAATCAACGTCATCATAACCATCATCTTGTGTGATAGGAATATGACCATAAACGAACTCGTCGACTCTTTAGGCATCAATCTGGTTTGATTAACAAATGCTTCTAACACATTCTACACACATCGACTTGTTTATCTTCTAGAGCTTGCTGTGTGGTTCTGGATTCTATACCGGCTACCTTAATGAGTCTCTATGGGTTGGACGGAAGGTAGTACTAAGAGACATACAGACAGGTTGGTGTTTACACTTGTAAGCAGGGATGATTATGATACGTTTCAATGCAGTGCATCTCTCTAGTAAACAAAACCTATAAGCATATTTCAGTGTCAACAACACACACACACACACACACACACACACACACACACACACACACACACACACACACACACACACACACACTCTCTCTCTCTCTCTCTCACACACACACACACACACACACACACACACACACACTGGTCACATTTTGTGTGACTCGTGTGTTGATGTTTGGTTTGTATGTTGATGTAGATGAATTCTATGATGATTTTACTGGAGGCAGCAACCAAAAGAGTAAGCGAGATAGATATGTGTGTCTGTCTGTCTGTCTGTTTTTGCATGCTTGTGTGTTACTCATTGGTTGCTTGTCTGATTTTTTGGTTGTTGGTTTGTGTTTTGTGTGTTTGTCTGTTTGCTGTGCGTGAGCTTCTCTGTTTGTCTGTTCATGTGTTTGTTTGTCTGTCTGACTGTTTGTCTGTCTGTCTGTCTGTCTGTCTGCCTGCCTGCCTGCCTGTCTGTCTGTCGATCTGTCTGTCTGTCTGTCTGTCTGTCAGTCTTGTCTGTTTGGTTGTTGATCTGTCATTCACATTCAGTTGACTATTTATCTCTTCTCACTGTTCATCTTCTTTCTTTGTATTTTCTCACCTTGTGACATGCAGAATCGGTGAGAGAAATGCTCGGAGCTCGTGCATTTGAAGTCATTGAAGTATCACCCACACAATTGTCAGAGAAATATGAGGTCAGTGGCCACTATTATGCTTACACACACACACACACACACACACACACACACACACACACACACACACACACACACACACACACACACACACACACACACACACACACACACACACACACACACACACACACACACACACACACACACACACACACACACACACACACTTCACTACACATTCTATTTCATGTAGATATTTTTTGAAAGTCAATCAAGAAACAAGATGTTGAGAGCCGGATCGCGATTTTTGTACCAAGTCTTTCCAGGCACATCACATCAGTGTCAAAGACTGATGTTTAATGCTGCAAAGACAAATGACTTGGAGACTGTGGAGAAGCTGGTAAGGATTATACACTACTGCACAGCAGGGTAATGGTGTTGCCAATTAATTAATTAACATTAATTGTTTAATTAATAAATAAATAAACAAATAAATAAATAAGCAAATAAATAAATAAATAAATAAATAATTTTTTATTAAATAAATAATTAAATAAAAATTAAAAAATAAATAATTAAATAAATAAATAATAAATAAATAAATAACTAAATAAATAATTAAATAAATAATTAAATAAATAAATAAATAATTAAATTAAATAAATAGATAAATAAATAAATAAGTAAAATTAGTTAATTAATTAATATTATTTGTTTAATTAATTAATTAAGTAATTGGTTAAATAATTATTTGATTGTGTGTGTGTGTGTGTGTGTGTGTGTGTGTGTGTGTGTGTGTGTGTGTGTGTGTGTGTGTGTGTGTGTGTGTGTGTGTGTGTGTGTGTGTGTGTGTGTGTGTGTGTGTGTGTGTGTGTGTGTGTGTGTGTGTGTGTGTGTGTGTGTGTGTGTGTGTGTGTGTGTGTGTGTGTGTGTGTGTGTGTGTGTGTGTGTGTGTGTGTGTGTGTGTGTGTGTGTGTGTGTGTGTGTGTGTGTGTGTGTGTGTGTGTGTGTGTGTGTGTGTGTGTGTGTGTGTGTGTGTGTGTGTGTGTGTGTGTGTGTGTGTGTGTGTGTGTGTGTGTGTGTGTGTGTGTGTGTGTGTGTGTGTGTGTGTGTGTGTGTGTGTGTGTGTGTGTGTGTGTGTGTGTGTGTGTGTGTGTGTGTGTGTGTGTGTGTGTGTGTGTGTGTGTGTGTGTGTGTGTGTGTGTGTGTGTGTGTGTGTGTGTGTGTGTGTGTGTGTGTGTGTGTGTGTGTGTGTGTGTGTGTGTGTGTGTGTGTGTGTGTGTGTGTTTGTGGACAATTGACACAATCATGTGGCTGTTGTCACATAAAACTCTGATGATGTTGATTTGGTTGCCTTGCACTTTAGGTTGTATTTTTTAAGAACGATCCTGACTTTGTCAACTCGAAGGAAACGAGTTCAGGCAACACAGCTCTTCACTTGGCATCAAGATATGGTCACATGGTATGTGGCATGGCATTCATGCTCTCTGGTTTTGTTGCCGTTTTGTGTGTTGTCTGGACTTGGTGCTGGATGTGTGTGTGAGTGTGTGTGTTTGCATTGTAGGACGTGGCACAGTATTTGTTGGAAAATGGCGCTGATATTAATGCACAGAATTATTTTTGTAATACGCCTTTATTTCTCGGTGTTGAGAGTTTGAACAGAGGAGTTAGTCAGGTATGGTGTGTGTGTGTGTGTGTGTGTGTGTGTGTGTGTGTGTGTGTGTGTGTGTTTGTGTGTGTTTGTGTGTGCATGTGTATGTGTACGTCTGTGCATGCGTGTGTGTGTGTTGGCAGATTGATATTTGTGTTTAGCTGTTGATTGAATGGGAAGCGGACATCAACATAAAGAACAGAAACAGCAAGAATGCATTTGAACTGCTTCGAAACTCCGAACTAAAA
>NC_085097.1:6476568-6526568 GCF_963422355.1 Corticium candelabrum | reverse complement strand
CTCGGTTTTGGGTTTGGTAGCAAATTTATTGGCTTGTATTGCTTGCATGTATTGTTTGTTTTGATTAATGGGAATATTTTATGTCTTTAGGTGTGGACATTAGACACAAAGATAAACATGGTTTGTATGCCTAATTGATGTAACGATTTAGTGTATTTCATTTACTGCAATGTTTGTCTTGTATGCAGGACTTACTGCATTCGAGTTCATATCAGATTTTGAAGAGTGGATTGAGTTGGGTTATTTTGATGATCACATGAAGGCTCGATTGAAAGGTAAGATTTAGTGTCTTCCAATGTCAAACTAAATTACTTGATTCTAATATTCACTTAAACCATAAACGGCCTGTTGGTTAAGACAGGTGGCCGAGGATCTATAGCAGGAGATGCTAGAATGAGGGAGAGGGTGCACCTTCGTAAACACACGTGCACACATGTTGAGTCATTAAGTGTATCTAACTGGCTACTGGTAGCACGATTAACTGGTCTTCTAATTCTCAAATTAACCCGAGTCTTTGCTATTTGTTGGGGAAAGGGAGATAACTACAATGTAAAGTGAAGAGTTTGGTTTTTATTTACAGCTTACAGCTTGAAGCAGTCTCGGGACTTGGTCCGGGCAATTAGCAAGAAAGTAAGAGGCAATCACAGGCAACCTGCTGTTGTCACCTTGCCTGCTTTAAGTGGTGGATCTCCTCCTATGAATGATCGAATTACATCGTTTGCTGGTGTGGCATCATCGCGCTCTATGAGCTCGTGGGTGAAAAGGAAAGCAAGTCAGCCAAGGTTGTCTCTTCAGTTGCCTGCACTGTCGGCAAGTCCCAGCAGAGGACAGGAATCGTTACCGATGCTGTTTCCAGCAGGAGAGAGAGACAATCGAAACTCTATTATTCAGTCGGTCGTTTTCAAAAACAGAACAAGATAGGCTACGTTAGTAAAGTATCAATGTACACGAATGTCTAACGAGGTCGTAAAAATCACAGTCATACAACAGTTTTCAGTGAAGTACACAAATATTCCTTGCGTATACGTACATACAAACTATTGTTGCATTGCAAGTGATCAGTACCAACCTCTGGGGTTGACCGTTTCTATTATCAACTGTGATTAATAATTGTATGTCATTCTATGTAACACAATGGCTAGTAGAGTACAGATTATGGCGGCGACTGTGGAGAGTTGTTTGCTGTAGCTGCCTGACGTACAGAGATATCGTCCCAATTCATTAGTGATATTAAGTGGTTGTGATTGCTCCAACACGTCAGAGAGATTCGACGTGCATGGACTTGGTATACGAGTCCACCCCAACTGTGATTCCAGTTGTGTATCACAGTAGTGAATACTCGTATCCCCATCTATGACGACTAACAACAGATTAGTGTTAGGGACAGCTGCAATGATATAACTGGCTGAACACTGTGTGCTCTCGACCCCCATCACACAGCAGTACGATTCACGATTATAGTAAGACAAATCAGATGCCGAGTAGACAGTCTGGTGACGCAGGCACGAGTGTAGAACAGGAGTAGAAGAGATCACAGTAGCTTCCACTGTAAATGCCTCACCACTGATTAGACTGATGAGATCGGCTTGCATCAGAAACAATGTCAGATTGTAGAGCCACACAAGAATGTAATGCTGGACGAGACTCCACGGTTTTAGAAAGAACGAGACCGCACCGCTGCTTACAGCTTGTTGGAAAGTACATTGCGTCGTGTAGCTCGACACTGTGACCGTTGTAAAGTGTCCTTTCTGTATGGCCTTGTTTATAAGCGAACTCTCATACTCACTGATGGAATGACCGCGTCTCGAGTCACGTATAGTCGTCGACTCTGCTTGCAGGTAATCCAAGATGTAGCCGCTTTGATCGATGAGATATACACGGTTAGTATCCCTCAACAGGTCTTGAACGTTTTTTCTAAAAATCTCGTGTAGTATGTTTTCCCGTATGTCCACCCCAACGACTGCCACAGGAGTTGTGTGGTAGTAAACAGCCTTTGTAATCTGCGTTATATTTTTTGCCGTGCTCTCAACGATGAGATCCGTGTTGCCGCGTAGAAGGCCTCTCGTCAAGCGAGACTTTGCGACCAGATTGTTAGTTGGGTCGTATCCTGATATATTGCAGTTGAATTTGTGTGGTTTTGTCCTGGTGACACCGGATAGAGTCGATACGAACATAAGGCAAACGTTTGGGTCATCTGCCCACGTGTCGCTCAGCCGTGCCGTCTCGTTGACGTCAAGTATGACGCGATTTTTCCACTCTGCGCATGCGGTACCGTTATCGACGTCTCTTATAAATCCGTCGACGTCGCTTTTGTTGAAATCCCTAGCGTTGACACACTGCAGCCACGGAGTGATCGAAACGGAAGCTACAGAGGGCTTGTCTACAAGTGATCTACTCTCTGTGACTTCAATCGTTGTGTTGTGATGGGTTGGAACGACCAGGCAGACACTGACTGTCGACTTTGGTCTTAACGGCATGTACGAGTAAATCATTTCTAATTGCCGGACGTACACCCTGTCATCAATCTCACTAACAATCGACCGAATTTGCGTTCTATTTCCAGTCTCACCACGTAGCATTGCTGCTCGAATATCAGCAAACGAATTGCCTTCGAGTTGCAAGATGTCGGTCGCCAATGTATCTAGAAGCTCACTTTTGAGGCTTGGATGGAGAAGAGATCTCCCGTAGTTGTCGATAATGAACGCGTACGCCAATGGTCCAACAATGTGGCTCGGTACGAGACCTGCGAGGTCTGACAATGGAATGTCGATACCGACGACTCCGAGAAGATTGGGGGCCGGCAAAGAGGCGTCGTGTATTCCGTCTGTTCCGTTAATGACCGGGAGAGATAATTTCACGACGTGTTGCCCGTCGATTTCACTTCTAGTTGGAGGTGAAATTGCAGCTGAAACGTTATGAAATGCCATACTTCTTCCCAGTAATCCGACAAATGACCGCAGAGCGTCTCTTGCTCCTTCAAGATTTTTTATTTCTGTGTAGAAGCCGTTGTTTTCGCAAGCTAATCTTGGACTAGATCCCGTGCTGTGAGCAGTCGGACCGACAACAGTCGAGAACACTCGAATACGTCTATCGACGTTCCAGTTGTTGAAATAGTCTAAGTCTCTTACAGGCGATCCGTCCGTCAAGAGAACTATAATCTTTTGACGGGAAGTGTCAGTTGCGTTGACGGGCAGTAACAACTGCGTGGCCCGTGTGAATGCCGGCTCGTATGACGACACACTCTCAGACCTCACAGAGGAGAGAGCTCGGACGAGCATAGATTTTGTTTCTCTCGTTGTATGCACGAGTGCGTCCTTCGAACATCCCAGAACGTCGACAATACTCGAGAACGCGACGATAGCCAAACGATCTCTCTCCGTCAGAAGATTGATGATACCGAGAGTCGTTTGATTGGCGATTTTCAACGGTAATCCGTGCATGGAACCGCTCGCGTCGATGAGAACAACAACGTCAGCCGGCAGAACGCTCCCTTCGATATACCAACGCTCAAACCGAGTGTCAAACGTGTGAATGCTGTTTTCTAACGTCTCGAGACCGGGATAAACACGCATGAAGCCTTCCCTGCTTCCAAAATATTGCCATGATGCAGACGGCTCGGCGACAAGGTTTTCAGTCATCGTCTGAGTGAGCGAGCGCGACCAGTGAATCGCCGAAGTGACAGAGAAGTCGCCGGTGTCAACATCGAGCGGCACTTTGACTGAAGATACCGACAGGTTGACGGGAAGATGACTGAATGACGTCGAGGCGACAGAAATGTTACGTTCAGTGACGTCATCTCCAGTCATCCGGCTGGATAAATTTCCAGCTGTCATTTCGAGTGTCCGCTTTGACTGCCACAAAGCCTGCGACCGTTTCTCAATTAGGTCAGCCATCTGATGAGCTACTTCCGCCGTCAGTTGTTTCACATCGATGCTAATCGCTTTGTAAGCACTTCGATTCGCTGTATCTTGCTCGAAGGCGTCAACTCGCGTCGAATTTGTGAACACTTGTGACACGTCACTAGCGAGGCGCATAGCCGCGTTCAGTACCGGATACTTTTCTGTACCGTTCGCAGCCACAGACATAGACAGTGTAGATAGTACACACACCAGTAGGCTCAGTAACATGTGATTCGTGACAACAGAGCTCTGTTGTTGCGTCCAGTCCGTTTTCTTCATATTCTACGAGTTACCTCAATGTCGCCGTGTCCATATCCACCTGCTGCCTTGAAGCGGCGCCGGCGATGTAAAGAGTGAGGAGTATCAATAATTATCGAGTCAGATGATACGACTGTAGACGACGTAGACGGTGTCTTTGAAGTAGACTTACAAAAACCAATACGTAGCAACCGTTGCTATGTCTCATTGATATCACCAATCGACATCAGAGGATACCGAGGTCGTGACACGTGCGTGCACTCGAAATTGAAACTCGATTTTCAGTAAGATCGTTTTTAGTACAAACTGACTGTTGTGCATAAACGAGGTTTTTGGGCCTAGGCTGTCAATTGGCTGTTTCTGTCGAGTGACGTCTAGCCTAGAGTTCACAATGCAGTTCTGTTGTGTCAAACGCAACAGTTTGGGTAGGTTGACGACATTTAATTGAAGGAAGCCGTGCACGAATAAACTTTCATGCAAGCAGCCGGCCCCCATTAGGTGCCCTGAAATACCCTATTTCTTCAATTAAACACAGCGGCGTTTATTTTTAGTCAGGGTTCCAAATGTGGCGTTTAAACGAGGGCGGCGTTTATTCATATGTATATGGTAGGCGAAGAAGTCGTATGACGTTTTTTCAAACTTTGAGATAGATCTATTGAAATGCGGCGTTTATTCGAGGGCACTGTTTAAGTTTATCTATACTTTTAGCTGCGGCGTTTAAACAAGGGCGACGTTTAATCGAGGGTAGTGTTTAAGCGAGGGCGGGGCGGCGTTTAATCGAGGATGGCGTTTAAACAAAGATACCGTATTTACAACAGACTGAAAAGAAGTGTTTGTATGTTTTATTAACATACAGTTGCGGACATAATTATTGAAACATTTCTGGAGTGCATCCGGTGGACATGGCGGTCAAGTCTTTTTTAGCCGCTACATGTCTGGTGTCTAGAGTGGAGACTAGACAGGGTGCGGTAATTTTTCTAGGTAGCGCTGATGTCTGCACGCGAACTGCGCAGGTAAGATCTCAAGTGTCAACCATATATTTAGTATTTGGTGCGACCACCTCCGTTTCTAATGCACTCATGTAATCGATTAGGATAGTGAGTAAAATAATTTTTATTTCAATAGCGGTGAGTGATTCCCAAACGTTTGATATTGCTTTTTCCAATTTCTGTTGCGTTGACCGACGTCTTTTCTCAATTTGGCGTTTCATCCAGCTGTACAAATTTTCTATCGAGTTTAAGTCGGGAGAATTGGCGGACCAGTCAAGTACGTCGATTTGCTGATTTGCAAGGAAAGCTCGAGCGTTCTTAGACGAATGAGTTGGTGCGTTGTCATGTTGTAAACGGCAACCATCTGGGTAGAGTTGCTCTGCATCAGCGATATGGCACTCTTCCAAGATTGACGTGTACAGGTGGGAGTCCATTTTGGTTGTGAAGAGCTTGAGTGGTGTTAGTCCACGTTCACTGATGCCTCCCCAAACACGAACTTTAGGACCATGCCTAGGAGCTGCAAATACAACATCTCTGTCTACAGGGACCCAAACGCGAATTGTGTTGCGGTAGAGTTGGAAAGTCGACTCGTCGCAAAGAAAGATGTTTGACCAGCTGTTAGTGCGCCACCTTTGGCACCCCTCCAATCTTCGTGCGATATATGCGTCCGTTAAGAGAGGAACTCTCTTAGGCAGCAGACAGCGAAACCCCAGTCTGTTCAGGTACCGTCTGGTTGTTCTGTTGCTGATTTCTACGCCTTCCGTTCTCATTTTCTCTGTGACTTGTGATGCAGAAGTGTAGAGGTGGTCCGATGAAGCGATTGCACACAATCGATGTCTACCGGCTTCATCAACTTTGAACGGACGACCTGCTCCTGGGCGATGATTGAGTGTTTGCTCGTCGTTCAGTTTCGTGATGGTCCGCCAGATTGTTGTTCGTGAAGTGCCTGGAAGGAGCTTTGTTACTTCAGATGGTGTGAAGCCAGCGGTGTGAAGCACAGCGATCTCTACGTTTACCCAGCTGAGACATGACTGATGAAAAATTATGATTTCAGCTGCTCACTACGTTAATATATTAGCTTGACGTTTGCGCTGCTTGTTTTAATTGGCTTTTATATTTCTACTTCGTGTACAAACGTAAATTGCGCGAGTTTTTCCTACCATTTATGCAAACCGGAAGTGTTTCACTAACTATGTCCGCAACTGTACGTCTGTTGTACGTATGTTTTATTAATTTAGTTAACATGTGTTTTATTGGCATTTGACTTTATTCAATGACATAGACACTAAACGCTAAACACAAACACTAAAATTGGGAAAAGCTTTTCGCCAGTAGCATATTTTCTAAGTTTACCGATTACTAGATAAATCTTTGTGTGAGTAGCAGTGCAGTTAAAAGCATTCCGACCAGGACGGCTCGTTTTTGAGGAGTGCGTTCCGCTGAACTAGGCGCTGAATTAGGCTGTAGGTTGTGAGGTGGAATGTACTTGTAATTGTGAAGGACATAGTCTCCATTGAGATCGAGTGTAATTGTCATTTCATACGTAGTCGTAACTGGGCAGCCTGGCTCTTGGTACGTTGCAGTGATATCTAGTTTTGTTCCCGCTGTAGTTGTGGCCGCAGCACGATTTACCTGGATTAGGGTCAAGTTGTGAAGAACACTCCGATCAGTGTCTGCTCCTGGGCAGAAGGGATTTAGTTCGTGTGCGGCAAATGTTGCTGCTTCAATAATATCTTCATCGTCGACATCAACAGAGGAAGCCACGCCTACCAGAAGTGGCGTATTTGTTGTTGTATTTCCTTCTGATAGAAATGGTGATAAAACGTCTCCTTGTTCTTCCATTCCGGATTCTTTGACGCCAGCACGGATCCGGAAGTATCCCCGTTCTCCCCACCCAGTGCCCCAACTGTTCTTACATATCCAGTAGTTAACACCGCTCTCGCTTCCGTACCCCACTATCTCAACCATATGCCTTAGACCACGCTTTCCTGTCACATAATGATAGATTCCACTTTTGTACGTCTTGAAGTCTTGGTAGGTCGTCATTCCAGCAACAATAGGTCCAGTTTTGAGCGCTTCACGCATCTTTTCTTCAGTGGCCTCGACATATGAGTACGAACTGAGATGATGGGTTGCGGGGACAGCTTTTTCATCTTTACACGTGTTGTAGTGACAGTGAGACTTATCAAGAAGTTTTTCTTCTTTGTAGGGTCGGCACGACTCTTCAACAATACCTTTCGTGTTGAGATAAAGAAAGCCGACGTGTGGATCGCCTCCTCCGCATCCCACACAGCCAGAAAATTGACAGCAGGACACCATGTTGTGTATCGATGTGGGAGTCTGTCTAGCATTGGCTTTTACAGAACGGTAGTCATCAAATGCGTGAATTGACGCGAAAGCCCAACATGAAGAACATGTCACTCCCTGGTGTTCTGGTTCACGTAGGTAATCTTGATTTCTCCAGTCAACAGAAGTAGTACTTCTTCCGGGACGGAGAAGCTTTGTGTTCCGTGGTGGACGACCAGCTAGAGACAATGACGAATGCCACAAGGCGTCTGGGTTATTGTTGACGTGATGAGCAATAGATTTGAGAAACGCAGACTTTCTGTACGGGTTGTTCGTTCTCGAATCATAGCTAGACTCGGCTTCCCTAGGAATTGCTGCAACTGAGAAAATCACAAACGCAACAAGCTTCTTCAATGTTATCATCTTTGCTGCCTCTTGTTCTGTTCACTACAGAATGAGGGAACGATCTAGGAAGGAATCTTATATGCTCACTCCAAGCAGGCACACAAGTATGAGTGGGCGCTGTCAATTAAAAGAAGAAACCACAAGATTAACCTTTTCCGTTATACGCGGCTTTTCCTATTTATTATGTGGTTGCGGTTTTGCCTCTAGACGGTTGTCATTATCTAGATCATGGTCCATATGCCTAGGCAAGAATTTTGTAACATGCTGCATTGCAGAGTAACAGTTGCCTTTGTCTATTAGTCTGATGTTTGAAATGAGTTTGGTTGTTAATTGGAGAGCTCGCGACAATTCTGTCTGATGGTTGGATTGTTTGTGTATCTTGGTGTTGATCATTGCTGGTACAGGGTGTACTGGTACTAACCGAGAAAGCTGCTAGTACAAACAATGATCAACGTCAACACTTTAACACTTTAATTACCATTTCCTAGATACTGTGTGTTAGACCGGAAGCCACATCGGTTGACTTTTGACCTTTCAGGGAAGTTTGTTTTGGCCGACCTAGGGACCTTTATACATGCAAGGACAATATCTGCTCGCGACCTTTACATGCAGGCAAATCGGCGGTGGTATTTGTGCGTCACGACGATCATGGCTAGACCAACTGTTTGTCTGATAGTCTCGCGTAGACAGTCAGTCCCCTTCGCCTTCGTCATTTCCGGCGAACTGTTTGCTACCGCTAGACCAACACGTGATGCTATACGCTACACAGGGAGAAAAAGGGGTGAACCGTGAAAGGGTCAAGAGGAAAAATCTCCATGTCAAGGATGTGTGTTGTGAGCTCATAAATAAATCAATTCGTCTAGCTAGGAAGCAAACACCTAAAAAACGAACAGATTACGAACGTCTGTCTCTTAGTGTCGCTGTGAATTGTGCATGAGTCCGATTCTCGTCTTGATGTTTGCCTCAGAGTGATAAAGAGCCGCTGATTGAAGGGTCGACGTCAAACGCTGTCCGGTTTAACGCGCGCTAAAAGCGTAGTATACACAATCTCAACATGCAATTTTCTTGGTAACCAAACCGTCAAGAATTATGTTCATTGTCAGTATTACACTTAGCGAGGCATTTCGTCTAATCTCGCACGTACAGTACAAGAGTCAGATTCAGGACAGCGAGTACAGAAAGATAGACGTCTAGATGTCATGTCTACATACACTTACTAAACCAGAAGTTTGCAGCAAACAGCCGCTAGTCGAACTCGGAAGTATAGACACTTTGAAAACTGGTCTGGCCACTGCAGTACCATCCAAACCGGCTCTGGCGCTTGTGTAATTTTTTATTAATTAAATTAAAATGAGATGTAGCGCGGAAATCTCATTGGGCGTGCTAGCTGACTTACTATATGCAAAGTGATCGAGGTGAACCCCATACGTGAATAGATAGATCATACCAGGTACCGTGTGGGACTCTGAAAAGGCCATTGTTGAGCATGTCGTCCTATATGTCGTCAGTGTGTGAGTGTTTCTAATGGCATTGTGACAATCCTGAACATGCAGTGCTATAAGCATGATATATATATATATATATATATATATATATATATATATATATATATATATGCATGAAGTTGAAGAGCAAGAATTGTAACAACTCTGTTTGGGAGCAGTGGTTTTAGTGTCTTGTGGTTGGTATCCGCGACTTACTGCGGGTACATGCGTACGGTATCGTTCTAGTAGAGCCGAATGAAATTTTGTCTGACCACCTATGAGCTGCATGCGTTCTAGTGTGTACAACGGAACGAAAGCCTATTTTGACAGACTGTATAGACACAGTATCATTTGCGCTGTTTCGCATTTCATGTAATCAACCAAAGAAGCAAACAAATCGACGTTGGTCAACATATATAGCAGCAGCACAGTTCAAAGAAATCTATATTAACTAACACGCAACACAGAACACTATATAAGTTATCGGTTGCATTCAAGATTCTATGCAGTTCTAGGGCTTTTCATCGTGATTGCTAGACGAAGATGTGGACAACCAGCAGCGCAGCCAGCAGCATTCCAACAAGGACAGCTTGTTGGTCCTGAATACGTTTAGCTGATGACGTTTGGACGTTTCCGGGTGGAACATATCTGGATCGTATTAGGTGATAGTCTCCATCTGTGTCGCGTACGATTGTCATTTCATATGAAGTTGTAGTTGGACAACCTGGCTCCTGGTAGGTTGCAGTGAGAATTAGCTTTTGTCCTCCTACAACTGAGCGCGCAGCGCTGATCACATTAGTGAGAGTCAGGTTGTGAATAGATTCGCGATCAGCGTCCAGTCCTGGACAAAAAGTATTTACTTCGCAGGCAGCAAATTTTGCAGCTTCAGTAACGTCTTGATCACCGACGTCAGAAGCTTTAACCGAGCCTACCAGAGTTGGAGAAGTTGCTGCCGGAATAGTTCCTTGTCCAAATGGCGATAGTATGCTTCCTTGATCTTCCATGCCCGATTCTTTAACGCCAGCTCGGATGCGGAAGTATCCCTGTTCGCCCCACCCAGTGCCCCAACTGTTTTTACATGTCCAGTAGTTAACACCGTTCTCGCTTCCATAGCCTACCATTTCGACCAGATGAAGTCCCGACAGTTCTCCAGTCATGTGATGATAGATTCCACTTTTGTACGTAAAGAAGTCTTGATAGACTTCCATTCCAGTAACGAGAGGTCCAGTTTCAAGTGCTTCACGTATCTTTTCTTCAGTGGCTTCGACGACTGCATAAGACTGGAGCTTGTAGAGTGGAGGGTCAGTGATGGGAGAGTTGTTGTCACAGGAAGCGCGACACTGAGGTTGAGGAAGAAGGTAGCGTATGTTGTAACGTTGACACGAGTCAGCAACAGTACCCTCTTTATTGAGGTAGAGAAATCCAGCATCTGCATGGCCACTCTCGCATGCAAAACAGACAGAAAATCGACAGCAAGCTAACACACGCTGCATCGATGTCGGAGTTTGTTCACTCTTGGCTGCTATTGAACGGTAATCGTCGAATGCGTGTGTTGATGCAAAAGCCCAGCACGAACCACATTGTCCTTGATTATCTGGTGTTCGTAACCAACCTTTATTTCTCCAATCAACAGAATCGGCACTTCGTTTGGAGCGGAGGAGGTTTGTGTTGCGCGGTTGACGACCAGCTAGAGATGGAGATGAATGCCACAAAACGTCCGGATTGTTGTTGACGCGATGGGCAATAGATTGGAGAAACGCAGACTTTTTGTATGGGTTAGTCTTCTTTCTCGTATTAAACTCAGCTTGCACAGCAGTTGCTAGAATCGAGAAAATTGCAATCACAACAAGCTGCTTCAGCATCTCCTTTCGGGAAAGGAAGTGGACAGAGACTACGACGGATTGCTAGCGCGGAGCTATAGTGTATATGCGCTTAGGCTCGACGGTATCTGTTTAGTTTTGCGTAGCCAGACCTAAACCCCGCCCTCAACATTCCAAATATCTCGTTTCCACTTACTCATGATGGCCATGTTTACCTTTTCAAAATGAATCCGCTGGCCATGTTTATGTAGGGATGCGACGAATTTAAAATGGCCACACATACAAAAGTATCCAAACACGTTCTATCCAGATTTCCAAGAACTAACTCAGTAAAAAATCTCAGAGCCACCTAACGCGCAACTGTAAACGGTCCGAATGGTAGCTGGACTACTAACGCTGACACTAAGCGTCAGAAGCCCTAGATCGGCAAGTAAAAAACGCGATTTAATCTTTTTTGACTCGCTTTTGTCAGCCAAGCTAGCGCCTCACTCGAAGCAGCTACAACGACGAGAGTCATACGAAACTATTCGCTCTTGTCCGAGGAATTGCACTGACCTAACAACTAGAACTGTGCAAAGTCCACTCTGTATCAGTCCAACTGCTGCTACGTAGCTAGAGCTTTCTACAATGGCCAGCCGGCGGGTTCATTATTTTCGAAACATTGAATCATGGATAAGTGGAAAAGTGCAACTATGAACAAGTGGAAACCACATATGAGTAAGCTATGAATAAGTGCAACATCCCTTGTTTAGTTTCGCAATAATGCACGCACACCCAATGATGCTAGGATAATTGGAGAGTGGAATGACCGAAAGGTGCACGGATTCGATTCGCTTTGAGACGCGAATACGGATAGGTGGAAACGAGATATGGATATATGCGACATCCGGTGTTCGATGTTACAATAGTATCCGCGCACGAAGCGACGTCGTGGCCTTGAAAAGTGGAACTAAAGGCCGAAAGATGCGTTGATTTTTCTTCGTTTTCTAGAAAGTCTTTTCGATTTTAATTTATTCGCATTAATTAAAACATAGATATGTGGTCATCGGCTTCATTTTTGAAACATTGAAATATGGATAAGTGGAAAAGTGCAACTACGAGTAAGTGAAAACAAGATATGAATAAGTGCAATATCCGCGGTGTTCAATGTTGCAATAATTAATGCAAGCGCACGTAATGACGCTAGGATAATTGGGAAGTGGAATGGCCGATAGGTGCACGGATTCTCGTCGTTGTTGACATGGGAACAATTATGGAGCCACCCCCATATCAGCCGAGGCATGAAAATCAAAAGAACACTGAAGATTTTTGAATACACCTGCTGACCCGCTGATTCTACATCAAATCATGCTATTTGGGTATTTATATTGTTCTGCTTGGACGTTTTGACAACCCGTAGCAACAAAAAAAAAAGGGAATTACCAGACTAACCACCACCGCCATGCATTACCGTGTCCAACCCGCGTCCGTGTTGTGATGTCACAAGAGCAGACTCACAATATGCACGTAAACTGAAATGTATAGTCTCTATTTAATCTTTGAGTATGTCTTCTGACATAACAGAGTCATTTTGTTGTTTAGAAGCTTTTTGAAAACGATTTTGATTATTAATTTTCAAATTTACTGGTTGAACTGACAGCATGCAAGAAGCAGTCGTGTATCGATCTCAACAGGACAACTAACATCACCTCCAATCTCAGATATGAGGATGGCACAATCAGAGCAATGCATTACCTTACCATTATAACTTGTTTTGAATTTACTAAAAAAGTGCAGCTGTCAACTGTAGATGCATGTATACTTGCAGTGTCTGAGAGAGTCCAATAATTTTTAAATCTAAGTCTCATGCTCAGGGTGGCTCCATAATTATGCCCATGTGTGTAGCTGCTTCGAGTGAAGCGCTAGCCTGGCTGACAAAAGCGAGTCAAAAAAAGAATAAATCGCGCGTTTTTTACTTGCCAATCTATAGGACTTCTGAGACGCTTAGTGTCAGCGTTAGTAGTACGTAGTCCGGCTAGCTACCATTTGGACCGTTTACAGTCGCGCGTTAGGTGGCTCTGAGATTTTTTACTAAGTTAGTTCTTGGAAATCTGGATAGCACGTGTTTGGATACTTTTGTATGAGTGGCCATTTTAAATTCGTTGCATCCTACATAAACGTGGCCAGCGAGTTCCTTTTGAAACGTTTAAATATGGATAAGTGGAAAGTGCGACTATGAGTAATAATAATAAAGTGGAAACCAGATATGAATAAGTGGAATCGAGATACGAATAAGTGCAACAGCCGGTGTTCATGCAATGCTGTAATTAGTGCAATATATCCGATGCAAAGTGTACGCCGTGTTACCGGCTGGTAATTCCAGGCGAATTACGTTGTGAAAACATCGGTGTATTCGACGGGTATTTCAGCGGATCTCTGCTGTGACACCGGCTGGAACTACTCGTAATAACATTGGTACCGGTACAGCGGACTAAGGAGTAAATCCCTCTGGTATTCACCCAGGATTTCAACGGATAACGGCAAAGACACGCTAGCAATTGTATTGCAGTTTATTCATTTATTAGTTTTATAATGCGGCTATTCCAATGTCAAGAAAGCTAGAATACAATATAGAATAACTACCGTCAACTGTTTTTAAAGTCTAAAAACCGGTAGACATGGTAATCTTCCGGAACACGGTTTTCTGATTTTCTTCCTCTCGTACCGATTCTCTCAGCTGCGTGAGTCCGTAGTCGGTCAAATTTTTCGAAATTTTTACGAAATCTTCTAGCCATTTCAGTGAAGTTAGATAGAGTTGCGATGCAGACAGCTGGAGCTAGAACGCCGCGCAGTCGAACATGCACAACAATGTTATTACTGCTGTTTGATTGGTGTAGAGGTAAGCGGTGGAATGAAAGGGTCATTACTCCTAGCAAACGCCCTGAAATTTGCTAATTGATTAAGCATTCCTGAACGTAGTTGTCTTGCCGACAAAGGATATGCTGTCTGTAAAGAAATGACTAAAAACATAAGCAACTATCGCATAAGCTTCTGGACCTGGTACACGTACAATCGTGCACATTCTATATGAATCTTAGAGTTCATCCCTAGAGGGATGCATATCCGAGCATCTAGACGTGGTAGGTACATTTCTAACACCGTGGAAACAACGTTAGTGTCATTCAATCCTTCAAAATTTAAAATGGTTCCACGGTTCTTTCCCCAGACAATTTCACGTGTCGTTTACATGTAAATCAAAGGAAAGCGCGTTGTACGAGTTAATTACGTTCACGTCCGTGATCCAGCCGTGTAGGTTACAACACGCCGTGAAAGGTCCGAGGTACACGGTGACACGCCGTGAAAACCCCCCGAGGTTCATGGAGACACTTCGTGAACGAGCCGAGGTGCACGGATCCGTGATCATAAGTACCGGACATAGCAGCGTAATACCGCCGATATCTGCCTGGATTTCGCTATCACGCCGAGATTATGGTGAAACCGACGGCATCCTTCCGTGCAATTCGCATAAATGTGATGCTAGGATAATTGGTAAGTGGAATGGCCCAAAGGTGCACGGATTTAGACTACACTCTCTGTTAAGGTTCACATTTTACACGGCAGTGCCTAATGAGATTGCAGTTGTAACATACAGGTGTATAGTCCTTACCTATAGCTAAGTATAGGATCAGAAAGTGCATTTTCAGTGGGTGTGTTTGACGTCTGGTTTTGGAAAATAGCCTAGTCTAGACCCAGGTATATATTCTATGATCCACTAACATGCCATTACTCCCTAGATCACTGTGCCTGCTCACTTATTAGCATGTGTCCAACTATTTATGTTTGCATACTATTCAATCAAGCACGAGTCACTTGCGGGACACTAAAATTTTATAATAAAAAAATTAACTATTTGAAACGTTAGGTGAGGCGAAGCGCAGAGCAACTATATATATATGTATACACCGACGACTGTACTGGCAAGCACTGGCAAGTATCTCGAATAATGTGAATGGCATGAAGTATGGTACCGCCTCACACTACAAGTGACCCAAATAGATACAAGCATGCCAAGACATGTTTGTATGCAGCTGGATAAACAATCCTACCATCACACGGAAGTAAATCAGTTCGGTGATCAGGAAATGTGACCGACTGACCAACTTGCGTCGTTTTGTCGCAGGTTCACCAATACTCTGTTCGCTAGGACCTTGAATTCGAACATCAATGATCAGAATTGGAACGTTCTGCACGACTCCGTCTACTATAGTAGACAAGCCATGTGTTTAGATCACTGACTCACAAGCGATAACAATGAGCGCACGATATGAATTCCAGAGTTGGTTACATGGTCGTTTCCATGGGAGTAGCTGGTCAGACGAGAGGGGCTTTGCTCTGGCTGAGACGTCTAACGTTTGTTCGAAACTACAAGGCTCATGAGCTATTGTGCCACTAGTATGATTTGCCTTAAACGACAGCAAAAGAACGACCGCTAGTCTACTGGAGGAATGTAAATCCCGGATGTTGTAAATTGGTTTTTGGCCACAGGAGGCTTGCCTCGTTTCTAGACTTCCGCACATTTGTACCGTCTCGTGTAGAAAGTTTGGAACGAGCTGAATAGGAGCCCAACTCACACAGAACACCGTCAACACGTCCAAAGTACTAACTACTGTCTAAGTCATGCACGTGCCCTTCATACGGGCACCGGACAAGACTAGCGCGAGAGAGTCTGGGGACGAGGCTAATAGACACCGTAGCGAGCAGTATTATGTATACTAGCTAGTATAGGCTGTTTCGCATTTCATGTAATCACCAATGAAGCAAACAAATGAAATCGACGTCGATCAACATTGCAGCAGCACAGTTAAAAAAAAACCTAACACATGACAGAACACCATAAGTTGCATTCAACATTCTATGCATCCAGTTTTAGGGCTTTTCAGCGTGATTGCTAGACAAAGATGCGGACAACCAGCAGCGCAGCCAGCAGCATTCCAACAAGGACAGCTTGTTGGTCCTGAATACGTTTAGCTGATGACGTTTGGACGTTTCCGGGTGGAACATATCTGGATCGTATTAGGCGATAGTCTCCATCTGTGTCGCGTACGATTGTCATTTCATATGAGGTTGTAGATGGACAACCTGGCTCCTGGTAGGTTGCAGTGAGAATTAGCTTTTGTCCTCCTACAACTGAGCGCGCAGCGCGGATCACATTAATGAGGGTCAGGTTGTGAATAGATGCACGATCAGCGTCCAGTCCTGGGCAAAAAGCATTTAGTTCGTAGGCAGCAAATTTTGCAGCTTCAGTAACGTCTTGATCACCGACGTCAGAAGCTTTAACCGAGCCTACCAGAGTTGGAGAAGTTGCTGCCGGAATAGTTCCTTGTCCAAATGGCGATAGTATGCTTCCTTGATCTTCCATGCCCGATTCTTTAACGCCAGCTCGGATGCGGAAGTATCCCTGTTCGCCCCACCCAGTGCCCCAACTGTTTTTACATGTCCAATAGTTAACACCGTTCTCGCTTCCATAGCCTACCATTTCGACCAGATGAAGTCCCGACAGTTCTCCAGTCATGTGATGATAGATTCCACTTTTGTACGTAAAGAAGTCTTGATAGACTTCCATTCCAGTAACGAGAGGTCCAGTTTCAAGTGCTTCACGTATCTTTTCTTCAGTGGCTTCGACGACTGCATACGACTGGAGCTTGTAGGGTGGAGGGTCAGCGATGGGAGTGTTGTCGTCACAGGAAGCGCGACACTGAGGACGAGGAAGAAGGTCGTCTATGTTGTAACGTCGACACGAGTCAGCAACAGTACCCTCTTTATTGAGGTAGAGAAAGCCGGCTCCTGGATGGCCCCCCTCGCATGCAAAACAGACAGAAAATTGACAACAGGATACCATACGCTGCATCGATGTCGGAGTTTCTTTACTCTTGGCTACTATTGAACGGTAATCGTCAAATGCGTGTGTCGATGCGAAAGCCCAGCACGAACCACATTGTCCTTGATTATCTGGTGCGCGTAACCAACCTTTACTTCTCCAATCAACAGAATCGGCACTTCGTTTGGAGCGGAGAAGGTTTGTGTTGCGCGGTTGACGACCAGCTAGAGATGGAGATGAATGCCACAAAGCGTCCGGATTGTTGTTGACGTGATGGGCAATAGATTGAAGAAACGCAGACTTTTTGTATGGGTTAGTCTTCTTTCCGGTATTAGACTCAGCTTGCACAGCATTTGCTAGAATCGAGAAAACTGCAATCGCAACAAGCTGCTTCAATATCATCTTTCCGGGAAAGGAAGCGGACAGAGACATAAAATTTATTATGACGGATTGCTAGCTCGGAGCTCTAGATATATAGATGCGATACTGGGACTGGCAGGCGTTCTTGATCTGTATCAACATCTTTCCAATACTAGAATGGGTCCAACTATTTTTAGATAAGTTAGCATCCTTAACTGTTTACCTAACAATCAAGCACGAGTCACAGGCTGATCGCTAATTGTGACATTCGGGACATTAACTACATTCAAAATTAAGCAAAGAGGGGATTCGAGGTTGCCATTGACTGATTGTAGTGCTAAAAGTTCAATGTAAATGACGCGTGGACGTCAACAATGTAACTGAGAGATTGCAGCGCTACAACTGAAGTCTTAAAGTTGTGAGGGAGTGTTACATGATCACGTGCGGATACATTGTACGTTAGAATAGCTGAACCTTTACGGAACGTAAAAACAACATAGTTGAACTCTGCGCTACTATGTGACCTCTGCGCTCCAAGCATACTTGAACTCTCTACTAAAGACCGCCCTAATTACTGATTACTGTCATACCTTTCTATTACACTGAATATAGTAGCTGTCGCTCGACAATTGCTCTGCAAGCCGACGTTGCAAGTTGCGTCGATGACGACTGTCGAGAACATGGAAAAACCGAAGTGGGAAGGTCCCACTATGGCGAGACTCGTGCAAGAAGGTCTGGGCCTAGGCATCGATGCTACTAAACCAGAAGTAATGCTGCACACTCAGATTGAGCCGACAGAGAAAAATCTGGTGAGACGTACGGTCGGAACTGGTTACCAAGAGTTGAACGAGACGCTAGAAACGGCGTCGTCCGTCAAGAAGAGCTTGTCAAGCAATCTGCGCTTGAACGCTATAGAAGCAGTGTCATTCAACGTGAAATACAATTGGCACAAAGAGGAAAACAGATCGGTGAAGATGAGAGCACAAGGCAAGAAGATCTATTGTGAGACTGTTCTTTTCGACTATCAACAGTTTCCCAACTCATCTCGCCACCTCCGTACGTTACTGGAGGCTGCAGCTAAGCAGAAGGGACACGAGTACTGTCCAGGAAAGAAGGTTATTCTGAGAGACCGTGAAAGCATCTGCAGAAACGTCGTTAGGAACGAAAATCAGGGAGTAACTCACTACATTTCTGAAGTTGATCTTGGAGCTATGGTTTACGAAGTTAAAGTTGAACAAGACGTGAGAGAGAACAACACTAGAAGGGGGAGCGTAGACATTGGCGGTGTCGCAAACGGGATTGCTGCCGAGATAGAAATAGGCTTTTCCAGCGAATCTATGCAGATGGCTAGCCAAGCTGAGCACAAAATCAACTTTGTTATTGACAAAGATGTTGAGCTGAAAGGAGAACACACTAGCATTTTGCCAGAACAAGAGAAAATGATTTCATACAAAGTGACTCCTATTTGGCATCTCATTGATGACCCAGATTGGCGTCAGTCTGTCAAGAAAGCATGCCAGGATTATGTGGATGATTGCAACCCAATTGCTGTTGACTCAGGTAGCTTCTTGATTTTGTGTACAGTTGTGCTATTGTTACTTTAATTAATCCATTGGCTTTTTCAGAAAATTCATTTCTTGTCAAAGCGGTTGGTGATAAGCAGCGTGCAAATCTGTACTTGAAGCTGTCGGATGATCGAGTTGAAGGAATTTCTGATAAAGGAAAGGCTGATCGCTTTACTGTGGAGTTCTCTTCTCTCAATAGAGTTAATCTAAAGAAATTCAAGCAAGGGAAGCGTGCTAATCAAACCGATGGTAGTGAACTTGAGGAACAGAATGACCCAAATCATGGGTTTGTTCTGTATCACGAATTTTCTGGTGGTCGACATTCATACTTGACAGTAGATCTGGAAAGTAAAATGGTTATTCCTCGACCAACTGTTGAAGCTGAAGAACAAGTTGCATTTTTTCTGTCTACTCCCATAAGACAGCCTGCAGCAATGTCTTCATGGCAAGCTCGAAGACCTCTTCTTCTTAATTTTCGTCATAAGACATCTAAATGGCTGGGTCTCAGGTCATCTGTCTTTGACGATTATCTTGTGCTTGAACAGGAGACTGATGGTTCTGTTTTTGTGCTGAAGGAGAAGACTGGAGGTGAACTCTCAGCTGATTCATACTGCCAGTTTTGTATTGAGCAGCCTTAGTAGACTCTCACAAACAAACTGGTTTAGTAGCTAGACTGGAGGCACAGTATAGTTAGACTGTGTGTGTGCTAGCCTAATTTCATGTTGTCTGTATTTAATAAGTCACCACTGTTTGACTGGCGGTTTAGTACACAGTAGTATATATAGATGTGATACCACTGTTTGACTTCTGAGCATTTAATTAGTACACACATTGGTATAGATATGATATGTTTGCAACTTGTCTAGCTAAGAAACGTGTAGTAATTTGTTGGATTTCCGTAGACTAGTTTATGCAGTCACATATCTAGCCATCCGTATGTTTCATTGCACACGCACCCAACCTAATCCTGCAAACAATTAGACGATCTCTGAATTCGTCTGTAGAAACCACGTGACCCTGTCCGTATTACAAGTTAGCTAGTATCTATCTCCTTCATGCAAAGGAAACCGAACGATAAGAATTGTAAATATATGACATTTCAGTGTATTAAAATACATGCGATTGAAACGATCCAGAATCTGGCAGTGGACCTAGCTATGCGAATAGCACAGGGACTAGGCCGCGAAATCCACATTGTTTTCATGGCTTTAGAAAGGGTTTTGCTTGGGAAAGTAGCATAAGCCTGTTGGGTTAATGACCCATTTATTTACTCCAGCTGTGTTCTCTCAAATTCGTTCTAAACCCACTGAAACCACTCAAAACCCATGATTGGTTAACAGAGCTGGGTTTTGAATAACTCAAATTCCCCGCGTTGCCGTGGATTACTGCAGTATTCAACATTCCGTGGAACCCAAGAAAACCAATGAAAATCCACGAAACCGCCAATGCAAATTGCAACGGTAAGTGGACATTAAACTGATTGTAATCATGTCTAATTATATTTCCAATTAGCTAATCTAATCGCCACACCTTCAATTACATGCTAATAACCATTTGACACGCGCACTCTAGCAAGGGTCCAACTATGTTTAGATAAGTTAGCATCCTTAACTGTTTACCTAACAATCAAGCATGAGTCACAGCCTGATCGCTAATTGTGACATTCGGGACATTAACTACATTCAAAATTAAGCAAAGAGGGGATTCGAGGTTACCACTGACTGATTGTAGTGCTAAAATGTTCAACGTAAATGACGCGTGGACGCCAACAATGTAACTGAGAGATTGCAGCGCTACAACTGAAGTCTGAAAGTTGTGAGGGAGTGCTACATGATCACGTGCGGATACATTGTACGTTAGAATAGCTGAACCTTTATGGAACGTAAAAACAACATAGTTGAACTCTGCGCTACTATGTGACCTCTGCGCTCCAAGCATACTTGAACTCTCTACTAAAGACCGTCCTAATTACTGATTACTGTCATACCTTTCTATTACACTGAATATAGTAGCTGTCGCTCGACTATTGCTCTGCAAGCCGACGTTGCAAGTTGCGTCGATGACGACTGCCGAGAACATGGAAAAACCGAAGTGGGAAGGTCCCACTATGGCGAGACTCGTGCAAGAAGGTCTGGGCCTAGGCATCGATGCTACTAAACCAGAAGTAATGCTGCACACTCAGATTGAGCCGACAGAGAAAAATCTGGTGAGACGTACGGTCGGAACTGGTTACCAAGAGTTGAACGAGACGCTAGAAACGGCGTCGTCCGTCAAGAAGAGCTTGTCAAGCAATCTGCGCTTGAACGCTATAGAAGCAGTGTCATTCAACGTGAAATACAATTGGCACAAAGAGGAAAACAGATCGGTGAAGATGAGAGCAAAAGGCAAGAAGATCCATTGTGAGACTGTTCTTTTCGACTATCAACAGTTTCCCAACTCATCTCGCCACCTCCGTACGTTACTGGAGGCTGCAGCTAAGCAGAAGGGACACGAGTACTGTCCAGGAAAGAAGGTTATTCTGAGAGACCGTGAAAGCATCTGCAGAGACGTCGTTAGGAACGAAAATCAGGGAGTAACTCACTACATTTCTGAAGTTGATCTTGGAGCTATGGTTTACGAAGTTAAAGTTGAACAAGACGTGAAAGAGGACAACGGAAAAGGGGGTGGCGTAGACATTGGCGGGGGCGCAAACGGGATTGCTGCCGAGATAGGCGTAGACTTTTCCAGCGAATCTATGAAGATGGCTAGCCAAGCTGAGCACAAAATCAACTTTGTTATTGACAAAGACGTTGAGCTGAAAAGAGAACACACTAGCATTTTGCCAGAACAAGAGAAAATGATTTCATACAAAGTGACCCCTATTTGGCATCTCATTGATGACCCAGATTGGCGTCAGTCTGTCAAGAAAGCATGCCAGGATTATGTGGATGATTGCAACCCAATTGCTGTTGACTCAGGTAGCTTCTTGATTTTGTGTACAGTTGTGCTCTTATTACTTTAATTAATCCATTGGCTTTTTCAGAAAATTCATTTGTTGTCAAAGCGGTTGGTGATAAGCAGCGTGAAAATCTGTACTTGAAGCTGTCGGATGGTCGAGTTGAAGGAATTTCTGATAAAGGAAAGGCTGATCGCTTTACTGTGGAGTTCTCTTCTCTCAATAGAGTTAATCTAAAGAAATTCAAGCAAGGGAAGCGTGCTAATCAAACCGATGGTAGTGAACTTGAGGAACAGAATGACCCAAATCATGGGTTTGTTCTGTATCACGAATTTTCTGGTGGTCGACATTCATACTTGACAGTAGATCTGGAAAGTAAAATGGTTATTCCTCGACCAACTGTTGAAGCTGAAGAACAAGTTGCATTTTTTCTGTCTACTCCCATAAGACAGCCTGCAGCAATGTCTACATGGCAAGCTCGAAAACCTCTTCTTCTTAATTTTCGTCATAAGACATCTAAATGGCTGGGTCTCAGGTCATCTGTCTTTGACGATTATCTTGTGCTTGAACAGGAGACTGATGGTTCTGTTTTTGTGCTGAAGGAGAAGACTGGAGGCGAACTCTCGGCTGATTCATACTGCCAGTTTTGTATTGAGCAGCCTTAGTAAACTCTCACAAACAAACTAGTTTAGCTAATTAGTAGCTAGACTGGAGGTACAGTATAGCTAGGCTGCGTGTAGCCTAATTTCATGTTTCTAGATTTAGGAAGTCACCACTGGCTGTCGTTTTAGTACACAGTGGTAGATGTGATACCACTGTTTGACTTGTGAGCATTTAATTAGTACACACATTGGTATAGATATGATATGTTTGCAACTTGTCTAGCTAAGAAACGTGTAGTAATTGGTTGGATTCCCGTAGACTAGTTTATGCAGTCACATATCTAGCCATCCGTATGTTTCATTGCACACGCATAACCGAATCCTGCAAACAATTAGGCGATCTCTGAATTCGTCCGTAGAAACCACGTGACCCTGCCCGTATTACAAGTTAGCTAGTATCTATCTCCTTCATGCAAAGGAAACCGAACGATAAGAATTGTAAATATATGACATTTCAGTGTACTAAAATACACGCGATTGAAACGGTCCAGAACCTGGCAGTGGACCTAGCTATGCGAGTAGCACAGGGACTAGGCCGCGAAACCCACATTGTTTTTTCATGGCTTTAGGTAGGGATTTGCTAGGGAAAGTAGCATAACCCCGTTAGATTAATGACCCATTTACCCTAGCTGGGTTTCTCAAAGTCGTCCAAAAACCCAATGAAACCACTCAAAACCCATGATTGGTTAACAGAGCTGGGTTTTGAATAACCCAAATTCCTCGCCTTGCCGTGAATTACTGCAGTATTCAACATTCCGTGGAACCCAAGAAAACCAATGAAAATCCATGAAACCGCCAATGCAAAGTGCAACGGTAGGTGGAAATTAAACTGATTGTAATCATGTCTGATTATACTTTCAATTGGCTTATCTAATCGCCACACCTTCAATTACGTGCTAATAACCATTTGGCACGCGCACTCTAGCATGGGTCCAACTATTTTTAGATAAGTTGGCATCCCTAACTGTTTACCTAACAATCAAGCAAGAGTCACAGCCTGATCGCTAATTGTTACATTCGGGACATTACCTACATTCAAAATTAAGCAAAAAGGGGATTCGAGGTTGCCATTGACTGATTGTAGTGCTAAAATGTTCAACATGAACGACGTGTGGACGCCAACAATGTAACTAAGGTATTGCAGCGCTACAACTGAAGTCTGAAAGTTGTGAAGGAGTGCTACATGATCACGTGCGGATACATTGTACATTAGAATAGCTGAACCTTTATGGAACGTAAAAACAACATAGTTGAACTCTGCGCTACTATGTGACCTCTGCGCTCCAAGCATACTTGAACTCTCTACTACAGACTGCTCTAATTACTGATTACTGTCATACCTTTCTATTACACTGAATATAGTAGCTGTCGCTCGACTATTGCTCTGCAAGCCGACGTTGCAAGTTGCGTCGATGACGACTGCCGAGAACATGGAAGAACCAAAGTGGGAAGGTCCCACTATGGCGAGACTCGTGCAAGAAGGTCTGGGCCTAAGCATTGATGCTACTAAACCAGAAGTAATGCTGCACACTCAAATTGAGCCGACAGAGAAAAATCTGGTGAGACGTACGGTCGGAACTGGTTACCAAGAGTTGAACGAGACGCTAGAAACGGCGTCGTCCGTCAAGCAGAGCTTGTCAAGCAATCTACGCTTGAACGCTATAGAAGCAGTGTCATTCAACGTGAAATACAATTGGCACAAAGAGGAAAACAGATCGGTGAAGATGAGAGCAAAAGGCAAGAAGATCCATTGTGAGACTGTTCTTTTCGACTATCAACAGTTTCCCGACTCATCTCGCCACCTCCGTACGTTACTGGAGGCTGCAGCTAAGCAGAAGGGACACGAGTACTGTCCAGGAAAGAAGGTTATTCTGAGAGACCGTGAAAGCATCTGTAGAAACGTCGTTAGGAACGAAAATCAGGGAGTAACTCACTACATTTCTGAAGTTGATCTTGGAGCTATGGTTTACGAAGTTAAAGTTGAACAAGACGTGAGAGAGAACAACGCTAGAAGGGGAGCGTAGACATTGGCGGGGGCGCAAACGGGATTGCTGCCGAGATAGACGTAGACTTTACCAGCGCATCTATGCAGATGGCTAGCCAAGCTGAGCACAAAATCAACTTTGTTATTGACAAAGACGTTAAGCTGAATAGAGAACACACTAGTATTTTGCCAGAACAAGAGAAAATGATTTCATACAAAGTGACCCCTATTTGGCATCTCATTGATGACCCAGATTGGCGTCAGTCTGTCAAGAAAGCATGCCAGGATTATGTGGATGATTGCAACCCGATTGCTGTTGACTCAGGTAGCTTATTGATTTTGTGTACAGTTGTGCTCGTATTAATTCAATTAATCTATTGATGTTTTCAGAAAATTCATTTGTTGTCAAAGCGGTTGGTGATAAGCAGCGTGAAAATCTGTACTTGAAGCTGTCGGATGATCGAGTCGAAGGAATTTCTGATAAAGGAAAGGCTGATCGCTTTACTGTAGAGTTCTCTTCTCTCAATAGAGTTAATCTAAAGAAATTCAAGCAAGGGAAGCGTGCTAATCAAACCGATGGTAGTGAACTTGAGAAACAGAATGACCCAAATCATGGGTTTGTTCTGTATCACGAATTTTCTGGTGGTCGACATTCATACTTGACAGTAGATCTGGAAAGTAAAATGGTTATTCCTGGAGCAACTGCTAAAGCTGAAGAACAAGCTACGTTTTTTCTGTCTACTCCCATAAGACAGCCTGCAGCAATGTCTTCATGGCAAGCTCGAAAACCTCTTCTTCTTAATTTTCGTCATAAGACATCTAAATGGCTGGCTCTCTGTTCATCTGTTTCTGACGATTATCTTGTGCTTGAACAGGAGACTGATGGTTCTGTTTTTGTACTGAAGAAGGAGACTGGGGATGAACTTTCAGCTGATTCATACTGCCAGTTTTGTATTGAGCAGCCTTAGTAGACTCTCACAAACAAACTAGTTTAGCTAATTAGTAGCTAGACTGGAGGTACAGTATAGCTAGGCTGCGTGTAGCCTAATTTCATGTTTCTAGATTTTAGTAAGTCACCACTGGCTGGCGGTTTAGTACACAGTGGTAGATGTGATACCACTGTTTGACTTGTGAGCATTTAATTAGTACACACATTGGTATAGATATGATATGTTTGCAACTTGTCTAGCTAAGAAACGTGTAGTAATTGGTTGGATTCCCGTAGACTAGTTTATGCAGTCACATATCTAGCCATCCGTATGTTTCATTGCACACGCATAACCGAATCCTGCAAACAATTAGACGATCTCTGAATTCGTCTGTAGAAACCACGTGACCCTGCCCGTATTACAAGTTAGCTAGTATCTATCTCCTTCATGCAAAGGAAACCGAACGATAAGAATTGTAAATATATGACATTTCAGTGTATTAAAATACACGCGATTGAAACGGTCCAGAACCTGGCAGTGGACCTAGCTATGCGAGTAGCACAGGAACTAGGCCGCGAAACCCACATTGTTTTTTCATGGCTTTATTAGAAGCTGTAACAACGCTACGAAGGGTTATGTTGGCCAGTACCACGCAACCATGACTTTGCAAGGACGATCACAGCATTACCGTGATTTTAAGAGTGGGAGGCAAAGAGTGATGGTTGCAACCAGTGCTTTTGGCTTGGGAATCGATATCAATGACATTACTAAAGTGATATTGTTTAGTGTTCCAAACAAAGGTTCAGAGTTAGTACAACTGGCAGGTCGTGGTGGCAGAGACCCTCGGCGTTTGTGCCTGGTTCGTTTTGTGGTCCGGCCTCAAGATCTTAGAGAAAGTGATAGTGCAGTTGTCAAAATAGCATCAAACACAGCTTGTTTGCGAAAAGTTATTCTTCGTGAGATTTTGCAATTTGAAGAGCACATACACGCTAGTGACTTTTGCTGCTCTTTCTGCTCCTCTGTCGAGCGCCCATCTGCATTTTCATTGGAGCTGCCATCTGCAAGCACTGTTTCTTGTAGTTCTCATAGATCTGGAACACTGAGATCACGGCGAATTTTGGCTGTGCAAAGGGCTGCTTTAAAAAATTAGTTGAATTTAGGGGAATGGCTGGTGGCACACGATTTAAACGAAGGGGTTTAGATGGAGTGTTGTCCATGGCAGTGATTGATAACGTGCTGAAGAAGTGTAACAGAATCAATTCTGAAGATGATGTACAATCAAAAGGTGTGATGCCAGAGTTTACAACACCTGTATATCAAATGATCGAGCGTCACATTCCCATAACCATACCCCAAAGTGTTCCAACGGTTACACGTGCTAGCAGAAGCATAGCTTCCTGTAGAGAATCTTTATTGGAAGACATTACTAATTGTCTGTAATGTTGATGTAATTAATGTAATTAAAATTTGCAAGGGTACTGTCTGTTCAATAGTATACATTGTAAACACTTTATTTTGCTCACTATTGTGCCACATTACATTAAAATGTTTTCCACGACATCAGTTTCCTCGTGGTCCTTGTCTGTTGCGTGCTCTTCGTCAAGTCGTAGTTCCTCTTTTTTAGAAACTTTGTAACCCATTGTTTGCATAGTGCTATTTGATAACCTCTACGCTCGGGTGTAGTAAAATAAATTTTTGACGGCAACTTTCTTTCAGGAATACGACACGTTACTTGGAATTCCAACAAGCTAGCTGTCATCATCTCAATATGTTTCTGTGCTTTTGTGCTGTGATGCTGTGATCGTTTGTGACCAGCAAGGACCTCTTCGTCACATAAAACTGCTGCATCGTAAAGCATCTGTGACGTTAAGCTCATCATCTTCAAGTGATGGAGAGTAATATTGCCACCAGATGATCGAATGGCTGTTTTTATGACTGGGTTATGATGTTCTACGGCCATGTCGATGGTCTTGCCATGACCTGGTCGCCATGAAGAATTGATTGTCCTATTGTGAACCACTAAATAAGCCAGCCATTTTGAAAATTCAGCCTTCAAATTAGCTAAGAGATTGGCAGCTTCATTACTGTAATTGGTTCTTTTTGATGCCAGAAAGTACTGTAACCAAATTCGCCAGTGCTGGATAATTCTTGGACCATCTTCGTGCTTGATAGCATTCCTCAAGTCTTCATAAAGCAATGCCATTTGCATGAAAGACTTATGAAAGTTGTGCATGTGGTCGGCATTTGCATCATCTTCATCTGTTGGCACTACTAGAACTTCATTGGCAAATCTCTCAGCTGTTTGATGCAGCCATTGGTCAGTTGGTGCAGTTTCATCAAGTACAACTTGACTTGATGTGTTGGACACTTTCAAGAATTTTAATAAAGCTGCAGTAAGATGGGTCTCAAGGGCATGTTTGATGAATTCATCTGCTTGCTGGAAATGTTTTACAGCTATGGTGACATTGCTTCTGTTTATTAGGTTACTGAGATGGGTCAATGACCCAAGATGCTGTGGTGACTCCCAAAAAGTAAGATAAATTACTTTTAGACATTCCCATGTAAAATGAAAATCACCTGGATTTTTTGTCCATAGCAGTCGTGCATTTGGGACATCAGCTACTCGTCTTCGTCGTGCCCTACGGATTGCTCGACAGGTTGGCTGGTCACCCACAACAGATTGCTGTACAGAATCGTCTATTGCCTACATCTTTTGAAATTCATCAAGTAGTGCCACATTGTTGTCTGTGAAGCTTTCATCAACGTCAATGATGGCAATTGGATGGATGACAGACTTTATACCTTGTTGGCCTGTGCTAGAGTAGAGAGGTGGTACGGCAAGGTGACTGCAGCATTTGAATCTTTGTACAAGCATTCTCTCTACCCTTTTTGTGCAGATTCATGGAAGGTTTTGTCATCATCATCATTGGGTAGAATGTCCTCTACAGATAGGTTTCTCGTTTGCCTTGCGGTATGCCAGCCGTACTATTGTATTCTGCTGGTGGTAATCTAGCCACTTTGAGCGCTAAACGGCTGATGAAGTTCCATGCTTCAGTGTGCCTTGCACACCTTTCATGCCTTACCCTTTTCTGGATGTTGATGTTGTCATATGCAAGAATCCAGTGACCCTGACGGAGCTGACTACTGTTTTGTATTGCTCTGGCTGCGTTTTCTATATACCTGAGAGTCTGACTATATGATAGGCAAATACCTGTGTGGTTGAGTGTCGTTATGACCGCCTTGCTTGTTGCTCTAGCAACCAACATCAGACTAAACAGAAGTTGGAATCCCTTGACTTGGTCATTATTTTTCTTCGCAAGAACAGAGATAGCTGCCAGACTGTGTATGTTCTTTGGTGTTGTGACTGTCTGTGTATCATCTGTACTAGAACCTATTGTTGATAGTAGGGATGTGATGTTGGATGCATGCTGCAACAACTGCTCGTAAAGTTGGGAGAAACTGAATTCGGTCAGAGTGGCTGGATCATCTTCTTTAATCGGACCAATGGACAGAACTCCTCCTGATCTTCGTATGCTTTCTAATTCAGCATCTAACTCTGCTCTTACTCTGTCCCATGTGATGTGCTGCATTTGGTTCTCCAGGTCATGCCTGACCTTCCTTTCATGCTGCAGTTGAAGCTCCAACTCTTGTCTACTCTGCCTTTCATACTGCAACTGAAGACTCAAATCTTGCCTAAGCTGCCGTTCAAGCTTGAGTTCATCATCTAAGTCAGTTGAGCTGTTGATAACAGACGGGGAAATTTGGATGCATCTTCCACCTTCCTTCTGATGCCGTTATACATGTATGTCTTACCACCATGAACACGGACATGTTTCTTATCAAAATTACTGCTTGAGCCAAACTCAACATGTAATAGCTTTCCTATCTTACTAGGAGATAATGTAGCTTCTCCGGCAGCCTTTAAAGCAGAATTCAAGCAATCCACAACATCCTTCGTCATCACTTTGTCTGACTCGTCTCCCAGCCCAAACTTCTCGTGAAGTCTACCATAACATCATCATTGTAGCAAAGATTAGAGATTGTGTAATACAAGGTAGGTCCCGTACAACTTTGCGTAACTTGAATCCATAGATATTGTCAGAATTTATCGGTGTTTCTCTTTCTTAGCCGTGGCAAAAGCAAGAGATACACCGAGCAGTGAGAACTATACTCACAAATGAAACTCGTAGGAGATCATCTTTCCTTTTGTAGGACATGGGCAGATCACTATTTAGTACAGAGGGCGTATTTGTGTTGGTCACTGTGTGATGACAGGGACACAATTACGTAGTTTGCACTACAGGTGAAAGTCCGATTACATAATCGTTTCTTTGTGTTGAAATGGTTAGGTCACTTCTATTACTTCCGAAGTTCAGAGGACGTATCTTTGTTGATAGCTAGAGACTAGCGCTGAACGTTTACAGAAAACCACTGATGTCCTAGCCAGAACTTAGCTTTATTACGTGTCTTGTAGAAGAGAGGAATCCTCTGAGATAGTCGTTTCTTCCTTTTTTGGCATAGTAATACATCGCTAGTATTTACACCTGCCCTAGCTAAGATTACAGCAGCTAGATATCAGAGTGCGCATGATTTGTTTACAGCTCGGCACCCAATTAAGTGATCATAACTACCTCAATTGGTATCAGAAACTCCATGCACGAAGACACTCAATTGAGCTGAGCGCGCGCAAATTTAGAATTCAATGTCCCAAACGACGTCCAACAGGCCGTCTTATTACCACTGAATGTTGGCACCGTCTTAATTGCAGTGCCAGTTGTACATACCGGAATCATGCATGTCGCTCTCCCCTGTGTAATGTCTTTCCACGTGATCGCCAGAACGGGGAATGAAACCGATATGCATGGAGTCATGTTTGTAATCGTGTCGAATGAAACCAATATGTATTTGCAATCAGATATAGCTAATTGAGTTTGTGACATGGTAGGTATGTAGTCACGCGGGGTGCCAACTCTATGACGTGGGGTGTCACTTAGTGAAATAAGTGTGTGAAAGTAGGCGCGGTGTGTCCAGACTCACGGGAGGCTGAAAGTGTCATACGGGAACCGGACACTGCCAGGCTCACGTGCGTCTGGGGACGAGGCTAGAAATACGTATGGTAGACAATGATTGTTGTCTTCAAGAGATGTTGTGTCTCCAAGTTAGCTATGAACTTGCTGCATGACTGTTGCTTGAGACAAAATAAACCAGTGAAATGAACTGTCTGATGCTCAGAGACTGAGATTCTCTTGACATTGAGAAAGCTGCTGCTTGCCCAGAAGATCATCATGATATTGCACATGGCACGTGTTCATTGATGAAACTGTCAGATGTCTCACTGTTTGTACTGAGACTTCTCTATTTATCTTACTTTACTTTAATAATTTAATTCACTATGTTGTTCATAATATATTATCATTATTTATCGTATATTTGTATTGCTCACTGTTTGAGCAATCAAGGTAGACAAACGACTGTGAAATTCGAGATCCATAAATCATCTCTCCATCCAAAACATCCTAATGTGACTAGAGCTCGTTTCTTGTCTTTCTCTTGACGTCGACTTTACGAGCCTGACATACTGATTACCATTCGAACATAATAGTCTCGCGTAAACAGTCAGTCCCCTTCGCATTGGTCATTTCCGGCGAACTGTTTGCTACCGCTAGACCAACACGTGACGCTATACGCTACACAGGGAGCAAAAGGGATGAATCGTGAAAGGAACGAGAAGAAGAAATCTCCATGTCAACGTGTGATGTGAGCTCCTAGATAAATCAATTCGTCTAGTTATGAAGCAAACACTCAAAAAACGAACAGATTACGAACGTCTGTCTCTTTGTGTCGCTGTGAATTATGCATGAGTTCGATTCTCGTCTTGATGTTTGCCTCAGAGCGATAAAGAGGCGTTGATTGAAGGGTCGACGTCAAACGCTGTTCGGTCTAACGCGCGCTAAAAGCGTAGTATACACAATCTCAACATGCAATTTTCTTGGTAACCAAACCGTCAAGAATTATGTTCATTGTCAGTATTACACTTAGCGAGGCAATTCGTCTAATCTCACACGTACAGTACAAGAGTAAAACTCAGGACAGCGAGTACGGAAAAGATATACATGTACATGTCACGTCTACATACACTCACCAGACCAGAAGTTTGCAGCAAACAGCCGCTAGTCGAACTCGGAAGTATATAGATATTTTGAAAACTGGTCTGGCCATTGCAGTACCATCCAGACCGGCTCTGGCGATTGTGTAATTTTTTTATTAATTAAATTAAAATGAGATTTAGCGCGGAAATCTCATTGGGCGTGCTAGCTGACTTACTATATGCAAAGTGTCGAGGTGAACCCCATACGTGAATAGATAGATTATACCAGGTACCGTGTGGGACTCTGGAAAAGGCCATTGTTGAGCATGTCGTCCTATATGTCGTCAGTGTGTGTGTGTGTGTGTGTGTGTGTGTGTGTGTGTGTGTGTGTGTGTGTGTGTGTGTGTGTGTGTGTGTGTGTGTGTGTGTGTGTGTGTGTGTGTGTTTCTAATGGCATTGTGACAATCCTGAACATGCAGTGCTATAAGCATGATATATATATATATATATATATATATATATTATGCATGAAGTTGAAGAGCAAGAATTGTAACAACTCTGTTTAAGAGCAGTGATTTTTGTGTCTTGTGGTTGGTATCCGCGACTTACTGCGGGTACATACGTATGGTATCGTTCTAGTGGAGCCAAATGAAATTTTGTCTGATCACCTATGAGCTGCATGCGTTCTAGTGTGTACAACGGAACGAAAGCCTATTTTGACAGACTGTATAGACACAGTATCATTTACGCTGTTTCGCATTTCATGTAATCAACCAAAGAAGCAAACAACTCGACGTTGGACAACATACATAGCAGCAGCACAGTTCAAAGAAATCTATTTTAACTAACACGCAACACAGAACACTATATAAGTTATCGGTTGCATTCAAGATTGTATGCAGTTCCAGGGCTTTTCATCTTGATTGCTAGACGAAGATGTAGACAACCAGCAGCGCAGCCAGCAGCATTCCAACAAGGACAGCTTGTTGGTCCTGAATACGTTTAGCTGATGACGTTTGGACGTTTCCGGGTGGAACATATCTGGATCGTATTTGGCGATAGTCTCCATCAGTGTCGCGTACGATTGTCATGTCATATGAAGTTGCAGTTGGACAACCTGGCTCCTGGTAGGTTGCAGTGAGAATTAGCTTTTGTCCTCCTACAACTGAGCGCGCAGCGCGGATCACATTAATGAGGGTCAGGTTGTGAATAGATGCACGATCAGCGTCCAGTCCTGTGCAAAAAGCATTTAGTTCGTAGGCAGCAAATTTTGCAGCTTCAGTAACGTCTTGATCACCGACGTCAGAAGCTTTAACCGAGCCTACCAGACTTGGAGAAGTTGCTGCCGGAATAGTTCCTTGTCCAAATGGCGATAGTATGCTTCCTTGATCTTCCATGCCCGATTCTTTAACGCCAGCTCGGATGCGGAAGTATCCCTGTTCGCCCCACCCAGTGCCCCAACTGTTTTTACATGTCCAGTAGTTAACACCGTTCTCGCTTCCATAGTCTACCATTTCGACCAGATGAAGTCCCGCCAGTTCTCCAGTCATGTGATGATAGATTCCACTTTTGTACGTAAAGAAGTCTTGATAGACTTTCATTCCAGTAACGAGAGGTCCAGTTTCAAGTGCTTCACGTATCTTTTCTTCAGTGGCTTCGGCGTCTGCATAAGACTGGAGCTAGTAGGGTGGAGGGTCAGCGATGGGAGAGTTGTTGTCACAGGAATCGTGACACTGAGGTTGAGGAAGAAGGTAGCGTATGTTGTAACGTTGACACGAGTCAGCAACAGCACCCTCTTTATTGAGGTAGAGAAATCCAACATCTGCATGGCCGCCCTAGCATGCAAAACAGACAGAAAATTGACAGCAAGCTAACACACGCTGCATCGACGTCGGAGTTTGTTCGACGAAGGCTGCTATTGAACGGTAATCGTCGAATGCGTGTGTTGATGCGAAAGCCCAGCACGAACCACATTGTCCTTGATTATCTGGTGTCCGTAACCAACCTTTAATTCTCCAATCAACAGAATCGACACTTCGTTTGGAGCGGAGAAGGTTTGTGTTGCGCGGTTGACGACCAGCTAGAGATGGAGATGAATGCCACAAAGCGTCCGGATTGTTTTTGACGTGATGGGCAATAGATTGGAGAAACGCAGACTTTTTGTATGGGTTAGTCTTCTTTCTCGTATTAGACTCAGCTTGCGCATCAGTTACTAGAACCGAGAAAATTGCAATCACAACAAGCTGCTTCAACATCATCTCTTGGCAAAGGAAGCGGACAGAGACTACAGGCTGGTTCACAATAGACGCATGCATGTTCACAATATGCATCCGATCCGCGCGCGGCGCAGCGGATCGCTGTTCACAATATGACGGAGCGCGTGCGTGCCGACGACTATGATTAGATTGCGTACTAATTGTCACATGACAATATCTAGCCACGTGACTATTGCAATATGTCAAAGAGACAGGTGCTTCTGTTGTGCCTTTTTCGGCGATATTGCAGCAACAAGGCAAAGAAACGTCGACGTGTGTGGGTACGTGAGATCTTCTCCAAAAGACAACAGCAAGGACAGTTCCACCAATTGCTACAAGAAATGCGTCTGTACGATTCCCAGAGTCACTTTCGATATCTCAGAATGTCGAAAGGAACATTTGATTTCTTACTAACAAAACTGGAGCGTCTTCTACGTCGACGTAGCTATGGAAGTGCCATCCGTGTACAGATTTCACCTGCCGAGCGCCTCGCTTTGACACTAGAGCGCGGCCCCGTTCCTCGGACACCATCATATTCCGGACACGAGTTCTCAGTTATCCGTTTTTGAACGCAGTCCCTACCACATCATAAATGTAGGTATCCAAGTTGCAATTGAGCACACCAAAAGAGAGCATTGTACCTCTTCTCTGCCTAGAGTGAAATTGAAAACTGTGCGGAGCCTTGCATACCCCGTTCATCGGAAAAACGCATCGTTCATCGGACAGTAGCGTCTAAATTGCACACACGCATCCTTCAGCCTAGTTACTTATATATTGCTAATCAAAAACTCTTTACCTACAAATCATGTTGTTACCCTGCATGTCAGCCAAGATCTGTATGAGTTACAGTAAGTCAAACGCCCGTGGTAACGGCCCCAATCGTCGGACACCCATTTTCTTGCCTTCCTATCTTCTCAGCAACAGCTCTAGGTTTCAAATGACTGCAGTTGATTAAATTCAGCTATCTGAAACGTCGCAGAACGCAGAACACTTGCCTAGAGTGCTTGATGGCAATTCTGAGTCATTTCTCCTACAACCACGCCCCCACTACGACGTGTAAAAGATGTCGCTTGAACGAACTAGCCGTTCAACAGAGAAAACGACAACCGAAACCGACGAGAGGGCACGATTGAAGTGCTAAAACGCTCTTTTACCCTTTGCAAAGAAAGTCGATCGCTGCTTAATTAGCCCTCGTTGGCAAGGACTTGACGTTATCTAATTCAACTTTACCTAGGAGGAGCAGGGGTGAAGTTTCTAGCTGCTCTGATAGTAAACAAAGTTCCTGCATTCGGTACAGCTGGTTGTACCAACGATGACGTGCTGCACTTCGTGACGGTGCAAGGTCAGGCAATGGTAGATATCAAACTGAGATAGAACACCTGCACATGTCTTAGTCAAAGCCAAGTAACAATTTAGGGGCCTTGAAAGGAAAGCACGGGCTGTTCCTGTGCGAGTTGGGAGAATGTGCTCACCGCAAAGCTCGAACATGGATGACGTGGTTCGTCTGCTACATCCGGTGCATCAAGCCTGTGCAGTTGTGCTGCAAGACACTCAGGAGTTCAAATTCTTACGCTGGAAAGACTAGGCAGTACCGGAGGGCTAGTAGATGCCAACAGAGTGAGCTTAATTGTCAGCAGAGAAAATTCAGCAGTTTCCGCTATTAACCGTTGCTGAGTCAAATAAAGGTCAAACTAATTGGGGGCCGTACGATATTTCCTTGCAACTCTCTCTCATGACATTATTACCTGCAGACTGCTGCTGCAAAGAAAAAACGACTGTCCGACAAAAGGGGCGTTACCTCGACACAATGAGCGTGCGCTATCTCTCCTGGAGAGTAGCAAACGGAGACTGTGATAGTGTTGTTGTGTTAGCTAGTCACCTATAAACCTATGTCAGGTGCAAAGTTGCAGAATTGCCTTTGCGTTTTCATGGGGGAGGTCGTGTCCGGTGAATGATGGTGGTGTCCGATGAACGGGGTCGCAGAGAAGGATCACGTTTACCGTCCTAGCATAACCGTTTCAAGCCTTTGGAAGTCCCGCGTCTGAAATCACAGCCTCTACTAATCCTTCTTGCTGTGGGCTTTAACAAAGCTCAGTCTTACTTCGTTTTCTTCTTGCACGCCTGTCCGATGATTGATGGTGTCCGATAACAGGGACGTCGCACTACGCTTTTTGGCAACTGGAGATTCTCAGACGTCATTATCGTTTGGTTTTCGTGTTGGGCGTTCAATCGTGTGCGGTATTGTGCGAGAGACTTGCTATGCCTTGTGGGAGGTACTTCCCCCGGAATACGTAAAGGCTCCTGAGAACGAGCAAGACTGGAGGCAAGTGAGTGAGGAATTTCGGAAAATTTGGAAATTCTCAAATTGTGTGGGTGCTTTGGATGGAAAGCTTGTAGTGATACAAGCTCCTCCTAACTCTGGCTCGTCTTTTTACAATTATAAGGGGTGTCATTCAATAGTTCTTATGGCTGTCTGCGATGCACACTATCGTTTTCTTCTTGTGGACATAGGTGATGCTGGATGACACAGTCATGGTGGAGTCTTTTCGAATTCAGCCGTTGGGCAAGCACTTGATTCTGTCACCCTGAGTTTGCCACACCCCCCAATCAATCCCCCAAACCAATGTCGTTGCTCCGTTTGTCTTTTTTGCAGATGAAGCGTTTCCACTGAAGGTGAACATGATGAGGCCGTATCCAGGCAAGGGTCTTGATGTGTCATAGGTTGTGTACAACTATCGTCTTAGCAGAGCCAGAAGAGTTATTGAGAATACGTTTGGGATCCTGGCAGCAAGGTGGCGCATCTTTCGACAACCAATATTGGCCACCCCTCAGCATGTCACAACTTTCACAAAGGCTGCAGTTGCTCTTCATAACTTTCTAAGAACGTACGAGTCATCTACTTACTGCCCTCCAGGATTTACAGATAGTGAGGATGGATCAGGTCAGATTGTGCAAGGGAATTGGAGACAAGATGTTCTTGATGGTGATGGATTGAGAGTAATTGGCCAAGCCGCAGGAAACCGATCGAGTAGTTCTGCAGCAGCAATAAGGAAGTGTTACCGAGAGTACTTCAGCTCTTCAGAGGGTTAGTTGCCTTGGCAATATACAACCATGTCAATCTCACAGCTTGAGTCTTTCATCTTATAACCGGTATTTTTAAAAGCCACTAATTTCAATCCCACAGCTTGAGTCTTTTGTATAACCGGATTTTTTAAAAGCCACTAAATACCTCAAAGAGAGCATACCTAAGTACTTGCACAGATTTTGAACATCAATTTTTATTGCAAATGACTTGTGATTGGTCTGTTTTGTGTCAATCTGTCTGTCTCTGTCTGTCTGTCTGTCTGTCTGTCTGTCTGTCTGTCTGTCTGTCTGTCTGTCTGTCTGTCTGTCTGTCTGTCTGCCTGTCTGAATTGATGAACAGAGTAATGGACTGAGGTGGATTTGTATACTTTTGAAGAGTTGCTTGTTGTATCTTTAAAGTTTAAAATCAATAAAGCAATGTGTGTGTGTGTGTGTGTGTGTGTGTGTGTGTGTGTGTGTGTGTGTCTGTCTGTCTGTCTGTTTGTCTGTCAATACATATATTTTCAAACATTGAACTATTATACACCATCTAAGCAAAGCAACTAAGTACTACCCAAGCCAATAGGGCTTGGTTCTACCTACAACTATTTATGTTTATGTTGCTGTCCCATCTGTCTGTCTGTCTGTCCCGTCTGTCTGTCTGAATTGATGAACAGAGTAATGGACTGAGGTGGATGTGTATACTTTTGAAGATTTGCTTGTTGTATCTTTAAAGCTTAAAATCAATAAAACAATGTGTGTCTGTCTGTCTGTCTGTCTGTCTGTCTGTCTGTCTGTCTGTCTGTCTGTATGTATGTCTGTCTGTGCGTCTGTTTGTCTGTCTGTGTGTCTGTTCTGTCTTTCTGTCTGTCTGTCTGTCTATCAAATCTTCATATATTTTATACATCATTTTTTTCTTTTCTTTGTCTGTCTGTCTGTCTGTCTGTCTGTCTGCCTGTCTGTCAATACATATATTTTCAAACGTTGAACTATTATACACCATCTAAGCAAAGCAACTAAATACTGTCTGTCTGTCTGTTTGTCTGTCTATCTGCCTGTGTCTGTCTATCTGTTTGTCAACTTTCTTAAAATGCAAATCTCCAGAACATTTCTATCACTAAATTCTATAGTTCACAAAGGTCTCATTATTTTGGCATCTATATCTGAGGAAAACCTTCCTGTGTTATTCCACTCAACTCCACATCAAACAACGCCTGCTGTATTTTCAGTTTTGCAAATGCCTTTTGGTGTGGGTTGAAACGACGTAGAGCGGCAGCAACCTTTCTACTAAAAAGACCTTCTTTATCAGATTTAAGCTGTTGTTGTTGTGCTTGACTTTCTAGCTGATGGAGTTGATTAAGTATTTTTGACTCAACGGAATCTGGTTCAACCCTGGCTTTTTTCTTACGAGATTGATGTGCAGAGGAAACTGAAGGTGTTTGCTCTCGACGCAAAAGACTGTAACTGGATGGGACAGTCGAAATTGCAGGAGAACGAGTTTGAGATCTATTGTGTGAACGACTAAATGTTGTATCCATTCTTGGTTCAATTCTCGATGTAACAACTTCGTCATTGAAATCTGGCGGAGTTGGTGATAAGGAAGGGTTGGAGAAACCAGTCGGGGAGGATGGGTTGTTGAGAATTTGAACACAGCTCTCGTGTTCTGCTAACTCGATCCCTGAAATAGGCAGACAAGAGACTTTGTCAAACACTTCGGCTTGCTGCATCGTGAATCAATTCATGCAACAACTTTCATATTGGTATGGTCTAATAATTACATAATCAATTAGCAATTTCTCACCTTTCTGTGTTTTCAGTCAGACATGTTGACTGTTGGCTTTCTTCGACACCAAAGTTACTCTCGGTCCTGTTGGCCATACATACACAAACATTGGAGCCTTCAAAACTCAAGTCTTTGCGATGAGATTCAACAATAATCACAGAAATGGGTGGTTAGAGTCAGACCAAATTAAATTATTACACATAGGCAGACAAGCTAGCACACCAACAGACAAACATATATGCTGTTGAAAAGACAACCAGCCAGATGTCAGACAGACAGACAAGTGGGCAAGCAAAAAGACGCACGGGCAGAAAGACAGACGAGCAGTGAGACTGACATTCACAGAGACATACAGACAATGTTCAGATTACGTCGTAGTTCATTAGTTCAATGGCTCACCCCATCTAGAGATGTACATTGTGACCAATAGATAGACAAAAATTGATAAAATGTACATTAATTTAATATTCACACTAAATACATTAATCAATTTTGTGTTTGTTTCATAATCATTTCATAAATAATAAAATAATAAATAAACACTGCAATTCACTTGCTCTCTCTCTCTCTCTCTCTCTCTCTCTCTCTCTTGTATATTTGAAATAAATCTTCAACGTAGATACAGAATATGATCTAGAACCATCAAGTCAGTCGCTAAGCAAACTACCATACGCTATGTAGACACAAATACAACCTCTACTCTACATCAACACTAACACTAACACGCAAGAATGAAACTAATTTACGTAAAATCGATACTGCAATGTCTTGCTTCGATATTGTTTATCGAATTAGGATCTATTGGAGTCTGTCCTATAATTGCTGCAACCTTGTTATGTATTATATCGGCGTTTCCTTTCTGAAGGCGGACTGCCAATCGACGACGCCAATAGTTTGCAAAGTCACCGTAAGACATGTCCAGTGCTGCTGGCGCGAGACTGGCAGCCTCCTTCAAAGTGTTAACACTCTCAGCACCCCAACAGCCAAACACTTCCAATGCAAAAGGTCGGAACAAGTGTCCTAGGTCTATTGCTGCAGACAAATACTTGGTATTCTTTGAGTGCTCTTTTGAAGATGCAGCATACCCTGATATTGTTTTGCTCGATCCGATGTTAAGCAGTGCCCAGGGATGAGTAACTGTCATGTCCAACAGTAACTTTTTGCCTTGATTATAATCACAGACAGCGACATCTGGACGCTTCTTTCCTAGAATTGATTTTGTAGCTCCTTCTTACACCGAAAGCCTAGAGACCTGAACATGTCGTATAAACTGTCCGATAAATGGTCAGGATCAGGAAGTGCATTTTCAGTGGGTGTGTTTGACGTCTGATTTTGGAAAAATTGCCTAGTCTAGACTCAGGTATATATTCTATGATCCACGAACATGCCATTACTTCCTAGATCACTGTGCCTGCTCACTTATTAGCATGTGTCCAACTATCTAAGTTTGCATACTATTCATGATAAATCAAGCACGAGTCACTCGCGGTACACTAAAACTTTTTGAAACCCTAGGCGAGGCGAAGTGCAGAGCAACTACATCGACGACTGTACTGGCAAACACTGGCAAGTATCTCGAATAACCTGAATGGCATGAAGTATAGTACCGCCTCACACAACGGGTGACCCAAATAGATCAAGCATGCCAAGACATGTGTACATGCAGCTGGCTAGACAATCCTATTATCACACGGAAGTAATTAAATCAGTTCGGTGACCAGGAAATGTGACTGACTGACTGACTGGCGTCGTTTTGTCGCAGGTTCACCAATACTCTGTTCGCTAGGACCTTGAATTCGAACATCAGTAATCAGAATTGGAACGTCCTGCATGACTCTGCCTACTATAGTAGACAAGCCATGTGTTCAGATCACATGACTCACAAGCGATAACAATGAGCGCACGCTATGAATTCCAGAGTTGGTTACATGGTCGTTTCCAGGGGAGTAGCTGGTCAGACGAGAGGGGCTTGCTCTGGCTGAGACATCTAACGTTTGTCCGAAACTACAAGGCTCATGAGCTATTATGCCACTAGTATATGCTTTGCCTTAGACGACAGCAAAAGAACGACCGATAGCCTACTAGAGGAATGTAAATCCCGGATGTTGTAAATAGATTTTGGCCACAGGAGGCTTGCCTCATTTCTAGACTCCCCCACATTTGTCCTGTCCTGTGTAGAAAGTTTGGAACGAGCTTAACAGGAGCCCAATTCACACAGAACACCGTCAACACGTCCAAAGTATTAACCTCTGTCTGTGTCATGCACGTGCCCTCAATGACCATATATATGAGAGGGCAGAGCTGTGAGAGCTATAGGGTTTTGCTTGCAACCCCAAACCCCCATCAGGTACGCGCCTGGTTCCAGTCGAGTCGGTTGCCGTTTCCTGTAGGAACACTACTGTAACTCTAGCGCATGCGTCTAGGGTTAAAATGATAATTAATGGATCAAACAGGGACTTGTATATATAGAGCAGTGTACGGACAGAACGAAAGCCTATTTTGACTATAGATACCGTAGCGTGCATTATTATGTATGCTAGCTAGTATAGGCTGTTTCGCATTTCATGTAATCAATCAAAGAAGCAAACAAATGAAATCGACGTCGATCAAAATTGCAGCAGCACAGTTCAAAAGAAACCTAACACATGACAGAACACCATCAGTTGCATTCAACATTCTATGCATGCAGTTGTAGGGCTTTTCAGCGTGATTGCTAGACGAAGATGCGGACAACCAGCAGCGCAGCCAGCAGCATTCCAACAAGGACAGCTTGTTGGTCCTGAATACGTTTAGCTGATGACGTTTGGACGTTTCCGGGTGGAACATATCTGGATCGTATTAGGCGATAGTCTCCATCTGTGTCGCGTACGATTGTCATTTCATATGAGGTTGTAGATGGACAACCTGGCTCCTGGTAGGTTGCAGCGAGAATTAGCTTTTGTCCTCCTACAACTGAGCGCGCAGCGCGGATCACATTAATGAGGGTCAGGTTGTGAATAGATGCACGATCCGCGTCCAGTCCTGGGCAAAAAGCATTTAGTTCGTAGGCAGCAAATTTTGCAGCTTCAGTAACGTCTTCATCATCGACGTCGGAAGCTTTAACCGAGCCTACCAGAGTTGGAGAAGTTGCTGCCGGAATAGTTCCTTGTCCAAATGGCGATAGTATGCTTCCTTGATCTTCCATGCCCGATTCTTTAACACCAGCTCGGATGCGGAAGTATCCCTGTTCGCCCCACCCAGTGCCCCAACTGTTTTTACATGTCCAGTAGTTAACACCGTTCTCGCTTCCATAGCCTACCATTTCGACCAGATGAAGTCCCGCCAGTTCTCCAGTCATGTGCTGATAGATTCCACTTTTGTACGTAAAGAAGTCTTGATAGACTTCCATTCCAGTAACGAGAGGTCCAGTTTCAAGTGCTTCACGTATCTTTTCTTCAGTGGCTTCGACGACTGCATACGTCTGGAGCTTGTAGGGTGGAGGGTCAGCGATGGGAGAGTTGTCGTCACAGGAAGCGCGACACTGAGGACGAGGAAGAAGGTCGTCTATGTTGTAACGTCGACACGAGTCAGCAACAGTACCCTCTTTATTGAGGTAGAGAAAGCCGGCTCCTGGATGCCCCCCCTCGCATGCAAAACAGACAGAAAATTGACAACAGGATACCATACGCTGCATCGATGTCGGAGTTTCTTTACTCTTGGCTACTATTGAACGGTAATCGTCAAATGCGTGTGTCGATGCGAAAGCCCAGCACGAACTACATTGTCCTTGATTATCTGGTGCACGTAACCAACCTTTACTTCTCCAATCAACAGAATCGACACTTCGTTTGGAGCGGAGAAGGTTTGTGTTGCGCGGTTGACGACCAGCTAGAGATGGAGATGAATGCCACAAAGCGTCTGGATTGTTGTTGACGTGATGGGCAATAGATTGAAGAAACGCAGACTTTTTGTATGGATTAGTCTTCTTTCTGGTATTAGACTCAGCTTGCGCAGCAGTTGCTAGAATCGAGAAAATTGCAATCACAACAAGCTGCTTCAACATCATCTTTCCGGGAAAGAAAGCGGACAGAGACATAAAAGTTATTATGGTGGATTGCTAGCGCGGAGCTCTAGATATATAGATGCGATACTGGGACTGGCAGGCATTCTTGATCTGTATCAACATCTTTTCAATACTAGCATGGGTCCAACTATTTCTAGAAAGTTTGCATCTCTAACTACTTACCTAACAATCAAGCACGAGTCACAGCCTGATCGCTAATTGTTACACTCGGGACATTAGCTACATTCAAAATTATGCAAAGAGGGGATTCGAAGTTGCCATTGACTGATTGTAGTGCTAAAATGTTCAATGTAAATGACGTGTGGACGCCAACAATGTAAGGTATTTCAACGCTACAACTGAAGTCTGAAAGTTGTGAGAAACCTGCAGGGAGTGCTACATCACGTGCGGATACATTGTGCATTAGAATAGCTGAACCTTTATGGAACGTAAAAACAACATAGTTGAACTCTGCACTGAAGCCTGAGCACGCAGTTTCTTTTAGCTATTAAGTGACCTCTGCGCTCCAAGCATACTTGAACTCTCTAAGGACCGCCCTAATTACTGATTACTGTCATACCTTCTTATTACACTGAATAGTAGCTATCACTCGACGACTTCGCATTGCTCTGCAAGCCGACGTTGCAAGTTGCGTAGATGACGACTGCCGAGAACACGGAAGAACCAAAGTGGGAAGGTCCCACTATGGCGAGACTCGTGCAAGAAGGTCTGGGCCTAGGCATTGATGCTACTAAACCAGAAGTAATGCTGCACACTCAAATTGAGCCGACAGAGAAAAATCTGGTGAGACGTACGGTCGGAACTGGTTACCAAGAGTTGAACGAGACGCTAGAAACGGCGGCGTCCGTCAAGCAGAGCTTGTCAAGCAATCTACGCTTGAACGCTATAGAAGCAGTGTCATTCAACGTGAAATACAATTGGCACAAAGAGGAAAACAGATCGGTGAAGATGAGAGCACAAGGCAAGAAGATCCATTGTGAGACTGTTCTTTTCGACTATCAACAGTTTCCCGACTCATCTCGCCACCTCCGTACGTTACTGGAGGCTGCAGCTAAGCAGAAGGGACACGAGTACTGTCCAGGAAAGAAGGTTATTCTGAGAGACCGTGAAAGCATCTGCAGAAACGTCGTTAGGAACGAAAATCAGGGAGTAACTCACTACATTTCTGAAGTTGATCTTGGAGCTATGGTTTACGAAGTTAAAGTTGAACAAGACGTGAGCGAGAACAACGCTAGAAGGGGGAGCGTAGACATTGGCGGGGGCGCAAACGGGATTGCTGCCGAGATAGGCGTAGACTTTTCCAGTGAATCTATGCAGATGGCTAGCCAAGCTGAGCACAAAATCAACTTTGTTATTGACAAAAATGTTGAGCTGAATAGAGAACACACTAGCATTTTGCCAGAACAAGAGAAAATGATTTCATACAAAGTGACTCCTATTTGGCATCTCATTGATGACCCAGATTGGCGTCAGTCTGTCAAGAAAGCATGCCAGGATTATGTGGATGATTCCAACCCGATTGCTGTTAACTCAGGTAGCTTCTTGATTTTGTGTACAGTTGTGCTTGTATTAATTTAATTAATCTATTGGCGTTTTCAGAAAATTCATTTGTTGTCAAAGCGGTTGGTGATAAGCAGCGTGCAAATCTGTACTTGAAGCTGTCGGATGATCGAGTTGAAGGAATTTCTGATAAAGGAAAGGCTGATCGCTTTACTGTAGAGTTCTCTTCTCTCAATAGAGTTAATCTAAAGAAATTCAAGCAAGGGAAGCGTGCTAATCAAACCGATGGTATTGAACTTGAGAGACAGAATGACCCAAATCATGGGTTTGTTCTGTATCACGAATTTTCTGGTGGTCAACATTCATACTTGACAGTAGATCTGGAAAGTAAAATGGTTATTCCTCGACCAACTGTTGAAGCTGAAGAACAAGCTGCATTTTTTCTGTCTACTCCCATAAGACAGCCTGCAGCAATGTCTTCATGGCAAGCTCGAAGACCTCTTCTTCTTAATTTTCGTCATAAGACATCTAAATGGCTGGGTCTCTGGTCATCTGTCTTTGACGATTATCTTGTACTTGAACAGGAGACTGATGGTTCTGTTTTTGTGCTGAAGGAGAAGACTGGAGGTGAACTCTCAGCTGATTCATACTGCCAGTTTTGTATTGAGCAGCCTTAGTAGACTCTCACAAACAAACTGGTTTAGTAGCTAGACTGGAGGCACAGTATAGTTAGACTGTGTGTGCTAGCCTAATTTCATGTTTTCTAGATTTAATAAGTCACCACTGTTTGACTGGCGGTTTAGTACACAGTGGTATATATAGATGTGATACCACTGTTTGACTTCTGAGCATTTAATTAGTACACACATTGGTATAGATAGGTATGATATGTTTGCAACTTGTCTAATTAAAGAGTGTAGTAATTTGTTGGATTTCCGTAGTTTATGCAGTTACATATCTAGCCATCCATATGTTTCATTGCACGCGCATAGCTGAATCCTGCAAACGATTAGATGATCTCTAAATTCGTGTAACCATAGAGTGAAACCTTTGGTAGAAACCACGTGACCTTACCCGTATTACAAGTATCTATCTCCTTCATGCAAAGGAAACCGAACGATAAGACGTGTGGATATCAGAAATTTCAGTGTATTAAAATACACGCGATTGAAACGGTCCAGAACCTGGCAGTGGACCATATGCGAATAAACAATACCGCCCACATCCGTCTAGGTCCTACCAGAGGCGCATGCGCGCTAGGGTTAATGGCTAGATAGTGGTGTACCAGCTCTGTTGATCATAGCAATGGTAGGGTATGCACACGCGTTTCTCTCGGTACAAACGATTTGTGTACGGCTGTATCGACCAATCAGGGTTGCCAAAAACCACGTGACACAATACAACCCTATGATGTCACAACTTGGCGGGCATAGCCTATTGCAAGCTTATCTTGTACACTAAAAATGCATTAGGAAATACACAAGTAAAACACAAACGTGTGCTAGGAACTCATGAAATGTACTGAAGTACAGAGACAACCCAATCTATTTGTTCCATATTACTAGACAGTTTGTAACTACAGCTGCTGCTAAAAGTACAGTTCTTGAAAAGTTATCGACAGTCTCATCTTGTAAAACACATTTCACACTACTTCATAGAAATACATATGGTAGACATTGATTGTTGTCTTCAAGAGACGTTGTGCCTCCAAGTTAGCTATGAACTTGCTGGGTAACTGTTGCTCGAGACAAAATACACCAGTGAAATAAACTGTCTGATGCTGAGAGACTGAGAGACTCTGTTGACATTGAGAAAGCTGCTGCTCGCCCAGAAGATCATCATGATATTGCACATGGCACGTGTTCATTGATGAAACTGTCAGATGTCTCACTGTTTGTACTGAGACTTCTCTATTTATCTTACTTTACTTTAATAATTTAATTCACTATGTTGTTCATAATATATTATCATTATTTATCGTATATTTGTATTGCTCACTGTTTGAGCAATCAAGGTAGACAAACGACTGTGAAATTCGAGATCCATAAATCATCTCTCCATCCAAAACATCCTAATGTGACTAGAGCTCATTTCTTGTCTTTCTCTCGACGTCGACTTTACGAGCGTGACATACTGATTCCCATTCGAACATGTTGAATACTGAACATATAAATTAGTCATACTTGTTACTTGTCGGTATCATGTTATTGTTCTCAGATGTTGCTCAACTGGGATGTTATTTGATGAAAGCAGGAAATTTGAAAAAATTGAAATATCTCAGACGAGCTCTCAACATACTCCAGAAATAAATTGCCAAAAATCATCCTCACATACCAATTTGTCTAGTGAAATGTTTTGTAAACATTAAATTGGCATGTTTTGTAAGTAATCTGTCTTGGGAGAATGAATCATGAAAAAAGGAAGAATAACGAAGTAGAAACCATCCTTTAAAGCTGTTAACATCTAAAGCAGTTTCTCTCAATGAAAATGATCCCAACAAATCTCCAGTTCCTCATTTGTCTTTATGATGTACGTGATTAATTTATTGATTATTACACGAAACAGTCAAAGTCCAAAGGTCAATGTTGTGGGCAATGACAGTACAGGTAAAACATCCTTAAAATGATCTAGGCTCAAAGTGCAGCTTCCGACGATTGAAGGGAGAAAATGTGTAATTATCGGCCAAACTGTCTGGGTAGTTATCCTACCCAGCCATGGTGAGGGTATAGTGTCGTGACTTAACTGGCAGAGTAAGCATAGGAATGTGCATCACCGATCATGTTACTACTTAGAACACATCGCACTGAGACACCAAATCGTCTACTTGAAATAACCAATCATCACACTGATTAGATGATTGACAGTCTGTTCATCATTAGATATGAATTTCAACGGCCTGGACTAGCCATTCCTGTGGATATCAACATATTGGTACGTATAGAAAAGTATGAACTGAAACAACTATAACGAAACAGATGCAACAAACAATTGAATGCCAATAAGAAATTCACATTAGACTCTAATTTAGATAGTAGGACGAACACAACAGACACTGTGATGTCAAAAGCAAACAGCAAACATATGGCTGTAACAGCAGATTAAGTATGTCCGTACCAAATTTCCTAGGAGAATAAGTACAGCTCTATGAAATCAGGAAATTCGTGTACAGCTGTACTGAATTGCAATCCTAATCCAAACCCTAACCCATAACCCTAACCCTAGCGCTAACCCTAAGTCTTTTGTGGAAGCAGCATCAGTTAGTATTTTCAAATATAACTCTTTGAGCATGCGCAAAAGGTATCATTCAGAAGCATCAGACTCATCAGAGCCAATGGGGCTGCTGGGGGCATGGCCCCTGATGTCTGTCTGTCTGTCTGTCAACTTGTCTGTCTATCCGATATTTCACAAGGCGTTGATTGCAGTACCTTTATTTCGGGTATAACCAATTAAATAAGTAATATATTAGCAATGACTCGTTTGGTGTGTATCACCGTATATATGCATGGTTTCGCCTTCAGCATGCACTAGATCCCACCACTCGAAAGTAGCCTTGCCTCAGACCCAGTGTTGAGATTGCAGTCCCGGAAGCGCTGCCATTCCCACTATCCCCACTGCTTGCAGTCCCGGATGCCCTACTGTCCCCACTCCCAGTACGTGGGGATTAGTTAGCAGTGCAGCGCATCCAGGACTGCAATCAACACTCAGTATACGTTTATGTCCTGTCCCAGCATAAGTTATCCGGCTGCTACGTACATGTATGTTTGCGGACTTACTTTGCTAGCTGCGGCCGCAGCCACGACGACTAGCTCGTCGATCGCGTGTAGTCGAGTTCTCTTGCACCGTGAATTCAGTCAGCGCTGTGCTATAACGTCTTAGTACAACGTCTTCGTACTGTACAGTGTGGTAGAGAGTGGCGTGGCGTGACGAACAACGTGGCAGGGCGGTGGTCGTAGTCAATGCGCATGCGCTATTTATTCAAACCGCATGCGCGAGATCGACTATGGTGAGTATGGTCGCTTCTATCCACTTCGATCGTCTCTCCTGCTTTGCAAACTTTTATGAGTAGTGATGTGGTGGGTTTGATACGTTATTTGTGTGCTTTCTTGTTTAGCCTACACGTTTTACAAAGACGCGCAAGCTGCGAGGCCATGTGAGCCACGGTCACGGGCGTATAGGTCTGTGTGTAGATTGACGGTCGACTGTACGGTCATTGACGTGTATTTTGATGTCGTAGGTAAGCGTCGAAAGCATCCCGGTGGACGTGGCAACGCCGGAGGATTGACGCACCATCGCATCAACTATGACAAATGGTACGTCCAGTTCTATGTGACAGAGTAGGCTCATTTGTAGATAGTTGTATAGCTAGAGAAGTAGTCTGTTGTGTTGAGTGAGGCACAGGTTTTGCAATTCCTGCAAAACGTGTTGAGAAATGAGCTGGAAGAGACAGACAGACAGACAGACAGACAGACAGAGAGACAGGGTTTGAAGAAATTCCTGTGTCTTGTGAGGGTGCACTCTTCCTTGGTTCTCCGATTGGTTCGATGTCATTCGTTACGTCCTCTTGTGCCACCATAGCCCAGTCAAAGGTCTCACTGTGCGATCAGCTTACCGAATTGGATGATGTTCAGAGTGCAATGCTGCTATTACGATGCTGTTACGTCCCCAACCTTAACCATTTGGCCCGGACAGTCCATCCTGATTTGCTAGTTCATGGTTCATGCTTCTACAATCCATGACTCTGGGACAAAAGAAACCTTCTCTCACCTCTTAGGCTGTGACATCATCATCCATCACCCATCAGAATGGGCGGTTTCGAGATGATTCCTATGCTGTCAATGAGACAACCAGCTTTTGTTGCATCCTGGGCCAACACTATTACAGAGCTGCCATTCCGATTCCCTGTTTTATGACCTATCATCGACAGTCTCTTAAGCTCTTCAGCCACTCCAATCAGTGAGGCCATAGCAAGGTCTGTCCCTCCAGGAAAAATATCTCCAACTACCTGCCATGTACTGGGAAAGTTCAACAAAGCTATCTTCTGTCACTGCTTCTTCTAATGCTCAGTATCTACTCGAAAATGCCCCCACTGCCAGAGATGCAGCCCGCCTACGCTCAACAACAGGTAAGGGCGCTGGGGCTTGGCTTAATGCTATCCCTACATCGGAAGTGTTCGCACTCAATTCTTGCGATTTTTGCTTGGCGTCCTTCCTTCGTTTGGGTTTGCTCATAGCCTTCTCCAGCTGGACAACGACATGCAATTATGGAGCTCTTATAGATGACAGTGGATACCATTTGCTGACCTGTAAGACTGGTGGCAGGCCGGTATGGTCTCATGAATTGATTTCGTCCGTCTGGTCTGATCGTTTCCGTGGGTTGCATATCCACCACCGCAGGGAGCCGAGGAGTCGTTATACAACCACAGACAACAGACAAGACATCGTATTTTTGACTCAGACATTGGAAACAACGTTGACCTTGATATCTCCCTCGCCCACCCATGGAGTAGTGACATCTTTCCATCATCTGCTGGTGTTAGTGGTGCCGCTGCAGAGAGGAGAGCAGACCGAAAGAAAGAGAAATACAGTAAACAGCAATTACCAGGTGGCACAATTGCCACTGTAACCCCACTGGTAATGGAGCATTTTGGAGCTTGGGGGATCGATGGGTGGAAACTCCTGTGCAAATTAGCAAAGAAGTCATCAGACAAAGTGGGACGACCGAATGCTGCGGAGTTTATCGACTTCTGGTCCAAACACTTCTATTCAGCTCCAGAAGTGCAATGCTAGAGTCATCTCTAAAAATCTATCTTTGCTGT
>NC_085097.1:6366568-6471568 GCF_963422355.1 Corticium candelabrum | reverse complement strand
ACTGGTTAAGAGTCTAAAAGTGCTGCTGCGTGTCTGTAGTTTGTGCTTGTGCATGTGTAATAGTTGGGCGTGTTAGTAACGTAAGAATGTTGGGAGGAGCTAGAGTATTGTAGACACGTTGCGCGATTATGTAAACGTCAGTCCGAGACAATAGACTCTTGGTGTGTGTTACGGCCATCCCGTCAAGTAGCAGGACCCATTCGAGAGACGTGCTGTGGGCAACCTGTTACAAGTGGTGACAGGAGTGTAGACAGAGACAGGAGCTACGTTTAGTTCTGAAGCGGCGGGAGTTCATTCGCCAGGCGTTACTACGGCTCGCTGTCACACCCGCTAGGTGTTAGCACGCAAGTGGATTTGTAAGTACTGTACGTTATCGTTTCTTTCGTGATTGTATGGCTCAACAACAGGAGGAGGGACAGCAAGCAGTCCAGCAGGCTCAGCTCCTACAACGTGTAGTATCTGTTCCAGAGAAATTTGAGGATGGAGATGTTGAGATGTGGGTGGAGCGTTTCGATCTTACTGCGACGGCAAATGGTTGGGACGCTGACATGAAACTACGGTTGTTACCGACTCTTCTGAAGGGAAGGGCGTATGCTGTTTATCGACAGATGACGGCGGAGCAGAAAGGAAACTATGCGGAGCTTACGACCCATCTCAAGCGCGTGTTTTCGCCTACTACGATTGAGAGTCGTCGTCTCGCACGTCGACAATTTATGTCTCGCTGTTGGAAGTCGTCTGAGGCACTGGAGGTGTATGCGCAAGATTTGGAGACTCTTTTGACGAAGGCGATGCCAAATTTGGCAGCAGAGCTGCGTGACCAGCAGTTGATGGATCGCTTCGTCGAAGGTTTGATCGACAACGCACCGTCCGTTGCCGGCGAGTTGGACCTACACCCTGAGGCGAGTTTTCAGGCGGCGGTGATCAGAGCACGCGAATTGATGTTGTTAGAGCGGAGGAAACTCGGAAAGCGGACGGATGGTCAAGTTCGAGCGATTGCAGATCATGCGAGTATTGATGTGAGCTTGGCGGAACGGCTGGATCGGATTGAGCAAGCGTTGCAGTCGGTGAGTGTAGTCGGTGCGTCCGTCACTCCAGATTCCAAGCGTGTAGTTCCCATGCGGCAGCAGCAACAAAAGGCGGGACGTCGCTGTTTTGCTTGTGGTGGCGAAGGACATCTCCGCAGCAATTGTAAACAAGTTACAATCGGACCATGTTTTGTTTGCCATGAGACTGGGCACTTAGCTCGTGATTGCCCTCAACGGATGCAGCAATCAGCAGCAGGACGAAGATTCACGTTGCCTCATCAATCAGAGGGTAGAAGTCAGTCTACAGCAGCAGGTGTTGTGAGAGGGCGTGGTCAACGTAGTCAAGTGAATGTTGTTGCAGGTGTAACGGAGACGTCATTGATGCTCAATCTTGAGCTAAACCACAACAATGCTTCTTGCTTAGTAGACACAGGAGCAGTAGTCTCTATTGTTCCTGACCACATGGTAGACCAAACAGCAATGTCATCTTTTCCTTCAGGTCAAGAACCCAAGTTGACAACAGTAACAGGAGATCCATTGGAAGTGATTGGACAAGTGAGCATAGAGGTGAAAATAGGCCACTGGCATACCATGCACAAGTTTGTTGTGGTACAATTTGACACTTGTCCTATAATTGGGTCAGATTTTCTGCTAGACCATGGAATGATCCTGGATTTGGCTCAAAAACGCTTAGAGTGGAGCGGAGGTGTAGCTGAGCTTTCCACACCACTACGATGATCAAAATTTAGTGTGGTGCTGGATGAACACTTGGAGGGAGCAGGAGAACGAATAATTGCTAAAGCTAAAGTTGTTCATGAAGGAACTGGCAGTGTAGAGCCTGGAACTTGGCTAATGGAGCCAGATACCCTATTTATTGAGAGAACAGGAGTACATGTTGCTCGAGCTTTAGTAGAAGTGAAGCAACAGGGTGATGAAACCATACCAGTTGAACTATTAATCCTGGATGGCCCAAGACGATTGTGGAAGGGCACAAGGCTAGGCGAACTGTGCGATGTTGATGTGAAGTCCATTGCAGCTTGTGGACTGAGTGAGGGTCCGGAGAAAAAGGCACCAGAAACACGAAATGCAGAATTCTTAAAGCAATTTGATTGGTCGGATTCAGCTGTGAGTCCTGAGGAAAGCCTCACATTACATCAGTTGTTGAGTGGTTATGAAGATCTGTTTTCGAAGGGACCACATGACATGGGTAGAACTCAAGTTGCCACTCACACGATACCAACTGGTTCAGCCAGACCAGTTCGTCAGTTGCCAAGACGAGTACCACATACTGTTCGACCAGTAGTAGAAGAACAGGTTGACCAGATGTTGGCAGAAGGTGTCATACGACCGTCATCAAGTGCATGGGCGTCACCTGTTGTTCTTGTAAAGAAGAGGCAGAACGGTAAGCATCGATTCTGTGTAGATTACAGAAAATTAAATACAGTCACAAGTCGGGATTCTTACCCTTTGCCCAGAGTCGATGACAACCTTGATGCTCTTGGAGGTGCAAAATACTTCAGCACTCTTGACTTAGCCAGTGGTTATTGGCAAGTTCTTGTTGACGAAAAGGATCGACACAAGACTGCCTTCATATGCCATCGAGGTCTTTTTGAGTTTAATGTAATGCCATTTGGGCTTACCAATGCACCTGGAACTTTCCAACGGCTGATGGACTTAGTTCTTTCTGGCATACAAGGCGTGGCTTGTCTTGTTTACCTCGATGATGTGCTTGTCTTCTCAAAGTCCTTTGATAGTCATCTTGAGCGGCTTACCAATGTACTTCAATGCTTGCAGAAAGCTGGACTAAAGCTTCGCCCAGAAAAATGCCATTTTGCGAAAAGTTCGGTGGAATATTTAGGCCACGTGGTGTCAAAGGATGGGTTGAAACCGGCAGAGCGGAATCTAATGGCTGTAAGGAACTTTCCAGTTCCTCGAGATGTGGCAGCTGTTCGACGCTTCCTAGGTTTGGCAGGGTATTACCGCAGGTTTATTTCAGGATTCTCAGTGATGGCTGCTCCATTGTTTCGATTGCTTGAACGCAATAGTCGTTTTGAGTGGACAGTCGCATGCAATGAAGCCTTTGAATGTCTGAGATCATGTTTGGTGAGTGATCCTATTGTGGCTTTTCCGGATTTGAGTCCTGAAGCAAAACCTTTTCAATTGGCTACCGATGCGTCTGATTGTGGTATAGGAGCAGTGCTATCTCAATGCCAAAACGGAGTAGAGCGTGTTATTGGGTATGCAAGTCGTACTTTGAGGAAGCCTGAACGAAACTACTCTACTATTGAAAAAGAGGCACTAGCAATTGTGTGGGCAGTGTCATATTTCAGGCCATATCTCTATGGTAACCAGTTTGTGTTAACAACTGATCACAAACCGTTGTCTTGGTTGAAGTCTTTCAAAGAGCCTAAGGGGCGCATTGCTAGATGGATAATGCAGTTAGAGGAATACAACTGGCAAATTCAACACCGACCTGGTCGTGAGAATGTTAATGCAGATGCTTTGTCTCGAGATCATCCAGTTCAGAGTACAGAGAAGCAGGGAGAGTTTGAGTGTCCAGAAAGCATGTTCCCACCTAGTTTTCAAGATGACCTCAGAAGACAAAGTAAGCCAGTTTCTAGTGTTGGAATAACCAGATCTGCCCATGAGTTACGACAATTGCAAGAAGCCGATCCATTACTCTCACTAGTGATGAAGGATTTTCCTAGGAGGAGGCAGGTGCCAACACAATGGGCAAAGAATCGACGCTGGTTGGCATGAAAGAAGATTTGGCCTCAACTACAAATGGAAGATGGAGTACTCTACCGAGTAGGGGCAAGGCAGGAATGTCATCAAAGTCAAAAGCGGTTGGTGTTACCAAATGCTTTGGTTGCTGAGGTCTTAGAACACTGCCATGACAAAAGCGGACATTTCGGGCTTGAAAAGACTTTGGAGAAAATTACTACAAGGTTTTGGTGGCCAGGGTACACTCTACAAGCAACTGAGTGGGTAAAGAGTTGCCATGCTTGTCAGGCAAAGAATAGAGCACAAGCAAGAGTGTCTGCGCCAATGCAATCCATCCCTATTGGCCAACCATTTGAGATGTGGGGAATGGACTTTGTCGGCCCACTTCCCTTGTCGTCGGGAGGAAATCGGTATCTCCTTGTAGTCAGCGATTATTTCACAAAATGGGCAGAGGCGATTCCTCTCCCTGACCAGAAGGCGTCAACAACTGCACGAGCGTTAGTCAATACGGTAATATTGAGATTTGGAATGCCGCTGACTATCCATAGCGATCAAGGAAGAAATTTTGAAAGTACGGTCATCAAGGAGGTATGTAACCTCCTAGGCATAGCAAGAACAAGGACAACACCCTACCATCCACAAGGAGATGGGTTGGTGGAAAGGCTCAATCGAACATTGATTAATGCTTTGTCGAAGTATGTAGGGCCCGACCAGACTGACTGGGATGATTGGATTTCCCTAGTAGTATTCGCCTATAACACTTCAAAGCACATGTCGACTGGTATCACTCCTTTTGAGTTGTGCTTTGGTCGGCAAGTTCGATTACCGGTGGAAGCCAGTATTTCCTCTTTGCCAGAGATAGAATTAGCAACTAATTACGCAAAGAAGTTAGCTGAAACAATGGCACAGACTAAAGAAATTGTTGACCAGGAGATCACAGCATCTCAAGCTCGACAGCAGACAGGCTACAATCGTCACCACGCAACAAAAAGTCATGGTTTCAAAGAAAAGCAGTGGGTCTTACTGCATCACCAGGCGGTAAAAAGAGGACTGTCTCCCAAATTAAGTGCAAAATTTCGAGGTCCATATGTAATCGTGAAGGTGATTGACCATGCACCGAATGTTATCATACAGCTAGTGGGGAAAGGAAGGAGAGGTCAAAAACGAGTGCATGTGAACCGTTTAAAACCCTATTATAGACAAGGATTTTATCAAGGAGAGGTAGCCAAGAATAGACATTCTGAAGATCAAGATCTGACGTTAGAAGAGCCTGTGCAGCCGTTCAACGACAGGAATGTGAAAACTCGGAACAAGATCACAAGATCCACACCTAAGAAGGACAGAAGAGTATCAATGGAAGAAGAACAAGTGTATGCTGAAGAAGTTTACCAAATTCCTGTACAACCACCAGTACAGCCACTTCAACAGCTTGCAGAAGGACGCCCAAGGAGACAAGTAATGTTACCCAGACGATTGGCGGACTTTGATTTGACTTGACAGTCTTTGGTGATTGATTTTGTTTGTGTTCATGTTCTTGAAGTACTGTAGTCAAGGAAGTAAGGGGGGAAGAGTGTAATAGTTGGGCGTGTTAGTAACGTAAGAATGTTGGGAGGAGCTAGAGTATTGTAGACACGTTGCGCGATTATGTAAACGTCAGTCCGAGACAATAGACTCTTGGTGTGTGTTACGGCCATCCCGTCAAGTAGCAGGACCCATTCGAGAGACGTGCTGTGGGCAACCTGTTACACATGGATAGATTTTATTTGGGCGTCCTGCCGGGACTGGTGACGGCTTTCGAGATCACGGAAGAACCAAAGTGGGAAGGTCCCACTATGGCGAGACTCGTGCAAGAAGGTCTGGGCCTAGGCATTGATGCTACTAAACCAGAAGTAATGCTGCACACTCAAATTGAGCCGACAGAGAAAAATCTGGTGAGACGTACGGTCGGAACTGGTTACCAAGAGTTGAACGAGACGCTAGAAACGGCGTCGTCCGTCAAGCAGAGCTTGTCAAGCAATCTACGCTTGAACGCTATAGAAGCAGTGTCATTCAACGTGAAATACAATTGGCAGAAAGAGGAAAACAGAGCGGTGAAGATGAGAGCACAAGGCAAGAAGATCCATTGTGAGACTGTTCTTTTCGACTATCAACAGTTTCCCAACTCATCTCGCCACCTCCGTACGTTACTGGAGGCTGCAGCTAAGCAGAAGGGACACGAGTACTGTCCAGGAAAGAAGGTTATTCTGAGAGACCGTGAAAGCATCTGCAGAGACGTCGTTAGGAACGAAAATCAGGGAGTAACTCACTACATTTCTGAAGTTGATCTTGGAGCTATGGTTTACGAAGTTAAAGTTGAACAAGACGTGAGAGAGAACAACACTAGAAGGGGGAGCGTAGACATTGGTGGGGGCGCAAACGGGATTGCTGCCGAGATAGGCTTAGACTTTTCCAATGAATCTATGCAGATGGCTAGCCAAGCTGAGCACAAAATCAACTTTGTTATTGACAAAAATGTTAAGCTGAATAGAGACAACACTAGCATTTTGCCAGAACAAGAGAAAATGATTTCATACAAAGTGACCCCTATTTGGCATCTCATTGATGACCCAGATTGGCGTCAGTCTGTCAAGAAAGCATGCCAGGATTATGTGGATGATTCCAACCCGATTGCTGTTAACTCAGGTAGCTTCTTGATTTTGTGTACAGTTGTGCTCGTATTAATTTAATTAATCTATTGGCGTTTTCAGAAAATTCATTTGTTGTCAAAGCGGTTGGTGCTAAACAGCGTGCAAATCTGTACTTGAAGCTGTCGGATGATCGAGTTGAAGGAATTTCTGATAAAGGAAAGGCTGATCGCTTTACTGTAGAGTTCTCTTCTCTCAATAGAGTTAATCTAAAGAAATTCAAGCATGGGAAGCGTGCTAATCAAACCGATGGTAGTGAACTTGAGAAACAGAATGACCCAAATCATGGGTTTGTTCTGTATCACGAATTTTCTGGTGGTCGACATTCATACTTGACAGTAGATCTGGAAAGTAAAATGGTTATTCCTCGACCAACTGTTGAAGCTGAAGAACAAGCTGCATTTTTTCTGTCTACTCCCATAAGACAGCCCGCAGCAATGTCTTCATGGCAAGCTCGAAAACCTCTTCTTCTTAATTTTCGTCATAAGACATCTAGATGGCTGGGGCTCTGGTCATCTGTCTTTGACAATTATCTTGTGCTTGAACAGGAGACTAATGGTTCTGTTTTTGTGCTGAAGGAGAAGACTGGAGGTGAACTCTCAGCTGATTCATACTGCCAGTTTTGTATTGAGCAGCCTTAGTAGACTCTCACAAACAAACTGGTTTAGTAGCTAGACTGGAGGCACAGTATAGTTAGACTGTGTGTGCTAGCCTAATTTCATGTTTTCTATATTTATTAAGTCACCACTGTTTGACTGGCGGTTTAGTACACAGTGGTATATATAGATGTGATACCACTGTTTGACTTGTGAGCATTTAATTAGTACACACATTGGTATAGATAGGTATGATATGTTTGCAACTTGTCTAATTAAAGAGTGTAGTAATTTGTTGGATTTCCGTAGTTTATGCAGTTACATATCTAGCCATCCATATGTTTCATTGCACACGCATAGCTGAATCCTGTAAACGATTAGATGATCTCTAAATTCGTGTAACCATAGAGTGAAACCTTTGGTAGAAACCACGTGACCTTACCCGTATTACAAGTATCTATCTCCTTCATGCAAAGGAAACCGAACGATAAGACTTGTGGATATCAGAAATTTCAGTGTATTAAAATACACGCGATTGAAACGGTCCAGAACCTGGCAGTGGACCTATGCGAATAAACAATACCGCCCACATCTGTCTAGGTCCTACCAGAGGCGCATGCGCGCTAGGGTTAATGGCTAGATAGTGGTGTACCAGCTCTGTTGATCATAGCAATGGTAGGGTATGCACACGCGTTTCTCTCGGTACAAACGATTTGTGTACGGCTGTATCGACCAATCAGGGTTGCCAAAAACCACGTGACACAATACAACCCTATGATGTCACAACTTGGCGGGCATAGCCTATTGCAAGCTTATCTTGTACACTAAAAATGCATTAGGAAATACACAAGTAAAACACAAACGTGTGCTAGGAACTCATGAAATGTACTGAAGTACAGAGACAACCCAATCTATTTGTTTCATATTACTAGACAGTTTGTAACTACAGCTGCTGCTAAAAGTACAGTTCTTGAAAAGTTATCGACAGTCTCATCTTGTAAAACACATTTCACACTACTTCATAGAAATACATATGGTAGACATTGATTGTTGTCTTCAAGAGACGTTGTGCCTCCAAGTTAGCTATGAACTTGCTGGGTAACTGTTGCTCGAGACAAAATACACCAGTGAAATAAACTGTCTGATGCTGAGAGACTGAGAGACTCTCTTGACATTGAGAAAGCTGCTGCTCGCCCAGAAGATCATCATGATATTGCACATGGCACGTGTTCATTGATGAAACTGTCAGATGTCTCACTGTTTGTACTGAGACTTCTCTATTTATCTTACTTTACTTTAATAATTTAATTCACTATGTTGTTCATAATATATTATCATTATTTATCGTATATTTGTATTGCTCACTGTTTGAGCAATCAAGGTAGACAAACGACTGTGAAATTTGAGATCCATAAATCATCTCTCCATCCAAAACATCCTAATGTGACTAGAGCTCATTTCTTGTCTTTCTCTCGACGTCGACTTTACGAGCGTGACATACTGATTCCCATTCGAACATGTTGAATACTGAACATATAAATTAGTCATACTTGTTACTTGTCGGTATCGTGTTATTGTTCTCAGATGTTGCTCAACTGGGATGTTATTTGATGAAAGCAGGAAATTTGAAAAAAATTGAAAATATCTCAGACGAGCTCTCAACATACTCCAAAAATAAATTGCCAAAAATCATCCTCACATACCAATTTGTCTAGTGAAATGTTTTGTAAACAGTAAATTGGCATGTTTTGTAAGTAATCTGTCTTGGGAGAATGAATCATGAAAAAAGGAAGAATAACGAAGTAGAAACCATCCTTTAAAGCTGTTAACATCTAAAGCAGTTTCTCTCAATGAAAATGATCCCAACAAATCTCCAGTTCCTCATTTGTCTTTATGATGTACTTGATTAATTTATTGATTATCACACGAAGCAGTCAAAGTCCAAAGGTCAATGTTGTGGGCAATGACAGTACAGGTAAAACATCTTTAAAATGATACCTATGCTGTCAATGAGACAACCAGCTTTTGTTGCATCCTGGGACAACGCTATTATAGAGCTGCCATTCCGATTCCCTGTTTTACGACCTATCATCGACAGTCTCTTAAGCTCTTCAACCACTCCAATCAGTGAGGCCATAGCAAGGTCTGTCCCTCCAGGAAAAATATCTCCGACTACCTGCGCTGTACTGGGAAAGTTCAACAAAAGCTATCTTCTGTCACTGCTTCTTCTAATGCTCAGTATCTACTCGAAAATGCCCCCACTGCCAGAGATGCAGCCCGCCTACGCTCAACAACAGGTAAGGGCGCTGGGGCTTGGCTTAATGCTATCCCTACATCGGAAGTGTTCGCACTCAATTCTTGCGCTTTTTGTTTGGCGTCCTTCCTTCGTTTGGGTTTGCCCATAGCCTTCTCCAGCTGGACAACGACATGCAATTATGGAGCTCTTATAGATGACAGTGGATACCATTTGCTGACCTGTAAGACTGGTGGCAGGCTGGTATGGTCTCACGAATCGATTTCGTCCGTCTGGTCTGATCGTTTCCGTGGGTTGCATATCCACCACCGCAGGGAGCCGAGGAGTCGTTATACGACCACAGACAACAGACAAGACATCGTATTTTTGACTCAGACATTGGAAACAACGTTGACCTTTATCTCCCTCGCCCACCCATGGAGTAGTGACATCTTTCCATCATCTGCTGGTGTTAGTGGTGCCGCTGCAGAGAGGAGAGCAGACCGAAAGAAAGAGAAATACAGTAAACAGCAATTACCAGGTGGCACAATTGCCACTGTAACCCCACTGGTAATGGAGCATTTTGGAGCTTGGGGGATCGATGGGTGGAAACTCCTGTGCAAATTAGCAAAGAAGTCATCAGACAAAGTGGGACGACCGAATGCTGTGGAGTTTATCGACTTCTGGTCCAAACACTTCTATTCAGCTTCAGAAGTGCAATGCTAGAGTCATCTCTAAAAAGCTATCTTTGCTGTCTGAAGACAACAGATGTGACCTCTTTGCCACCCAGTACTTCAGCCACTAGCTGGTACTGGAGGCTTTGCTTGTACACTGTAGATTTTAAGTGTAGAACTCATTTTGTTCTACACAAGTTTCAATTTTAGCTTAGTTAGTTGATGAACAGTACTAGTAGTTAGACAGTACATAGTACCCTGCATTGAAAAATGTATCATAGATAAAAGTTCAAATATATGTGACAGACAGACAGACAGACACACACACACACACACACACACACACACACACACACACACACACGTGGTTGGGTAGTTACAGTCTACACTTCACTGTGTACACATTGGCTACTGAATGTTGTTACTTGTGGGAAGATCGGAGATTTTATGCTCTGACTGTTTGCCTAAATTTATTTAGGCATCCTGGTTATTTTGGTAAAGTGGGCATGCGTCATTTTCATTTGACGAAACAAAGGTACTATCGACCGATTATCAATCTGGACAAGCTCTGGACTTTGGTGAGCGAGCAGACACGGAAGACGTACGCTAAGCGTGAAGATAAGAAGGTGCCAGTCATAGACGTCGTCAGAGCGGTGAGAGATAGTTCATTGTGTGTGTGTGTGTGTGTGTGTGTGTGTGTGTGTGTGTGTGTGTGTGTGTGTGTGTGCGTGCTCTGTCTTGTTGTCTGGCTTACGTGTTGGCTAGACTGCATGTGGAAATCAGGTGTACTAAGTAAGGGCAATGCTCAGACTGTGTGAGTGCTCATGTCACAGCCGCATCCAGCCCTTGCAGTCAATGAACCTTCTAATGGACATCCTGGGAGACTTCGCGCTCTTTACTGCCATACAGTGTTGTGCCAATTCGCACACCACCAGTAGTCTCCAAACAGTTTACAGAGAATGTCACGTACCGTATTCCTAAAAAATGTATTTTCTTGATTAAACGCCGCGGGGCCTCGCTAATAACTTTAGCGAATGCCACAGGGGAGGTAATTGATTATACTTCGTTATGTAGCTAGACCATGTGCATACATGACATATGCCTGAATCATGTGAATTGCGTGGCCAAAAGAGTAGCGACCCAAGAAGCATTAGACCCACAGCAGAGTGGAATATAACAGTCAGTCATCGGTCGTTGACCGACCAACTGATGTTCATGACCAACCACAGTTCAATGTCTTTGCTAGAGCATGATGTCCGACCAAGAATTTTGCCTTATGTTCCACTCTGCACAGACGTACAGTCTAAGTATTAGACCAACGGCTTACAGACAGACTCACAGGTTAGTTAATCCATGTCTCTAAGGCAGCAGACATACCTTTGCAAGCCACACGTGCGTGCACTCTGATGCTAACCTGGACATGCTCCTCTAACTCACCAACCAATAATCGGTTTCTCTTTCTCGTTAGGGTTACTACAAGGTATTAGGAAAAGGTCGTCTTCCGCAGCAGCCGGTCATCGTGAAGGCCAAGTTTTTCTCACAACTAGCCGAGCAGAAGATTAAGAAAGTGGGCGGAGCTTGTGTACTTACAGCATGAGAACTGCATGGGAGCTTCTTTTTCCGTGTGTACTGTACCTATTCGTCAATTTAAATATACAAATCTACTGTACATCGTGCTTCAGATTACCATTAGAAGAATAGGTCTTGCAGAAAAAATTGGTGTACACACCGGATTTCTACAGTTGCTTTTCTAGTAAACGTTCTTTTGTTGTCTTGTACGCCGAGAGTCGCTGGACAGCATATTCCTGCAATGAACACACAAATTGGTTCGACGGTTTAGGTCTCGTGAGCATCTGTACTGCACTGACCTTGTAATCGAATTCGATGTCTGATGATCTGGCCTGGTATAGTCCCCACACAGCCCACACGAAGTGAGACAACGGAACAAACCTAATACCGACGAATAGCCTAGCACCCCAGCTGTACACAGAACGTATATGAGGACACATACTGTTCGACTTCTTTCAGTACTGCTTGCTCTTCTCTACACCTATCTCCTATAGAACGATGTTTGGATATCTCGTCCAGGTAAGTGTGTATAAAGTGCAACTGAAGGTCACAGTTTCTAAGGCGATGACATACAATAGTAATATTAGTTCCTACCTGCTGTGCTTGTGATGGGAAGTCTGACGGCTCCAATGCAAAGTATGGTGGATCACTGATTGTGTAGTCTAGTGACCATTCGCAGAAGTGATTGGCAATGTCAAACCCTCTTCGAGTCGGAAAATAGTTTAACTGTGTACGGTAGCAGACACTTGATGCATACCTGTAATTGTAGCTGCAATATTCGAAATCAATTAATTGAAGTCTCTGAGTGCCTGCTTCGTCTATGAGTAGGATGTTTCCTAGAATGAGATACGGACTCACACATTTAGAGGAGAATTGTTAGAAATGATCGAGAACCTTCTTGTAAGTCGTTATGACAGAAGACAACCGGTGATGATACTTTGGGTAGTAATTCTCTAGATATTGAAACCAGCAAGTTGGAATAAATTTGAAGTGTGGTGTGGTGTGTGTGTGTGTGTGTGTGTGTGTGTGTGTGTGTGTGTGTGTGTGTGTGTGTGTGTGTGTGTGTGTGTGTACACCACCAGAGACAGTCAATGTCAGTACTGTCACCAAACATTCCGCCAACAAGGCCTCCATAACCACAAGCGTTTCTGCTGTCAATGAACATCCACTCTTCCGATATAGCCTATGGTGACCTCGGCCTGCATAGTTTCTCATTGGAATGAACGCAGCGTGAAGTGAAGTGTGTGTGTGTGTGTGTGTGTGTGTGTGTGTGTGTGTGCAAGTGTTGTTTGCTTGCGTGTGTCATTTGTTTGTTTGTCTGTGTTGTTTGTTTGTTTGTATGTGTGTGTGTGTTGTGTGACTGTGTCGTTTGTTTGTATGTGTGTGTGTGTGTGTGTGTGTGTGTGTGTGTGTGTGTGCGTGCGCACGAATTCATTGGCTACCTGCAAATCCATAACATTTCTTCTTCAATGTCACATGGCAGATCACGTGATGCATCAGCACTTCGATCTCCTTTCAATTCCTCCATCCATCTGGATCACAAACAAACACATGTAGCCAATCACAGCATACACAGTACAAAACCAAACCAAACCACAAACTTTATTTACCACCTACTATTAAATGCGTTTCTATACCAAATGAGTAACTTACTGTGTCAACATCGCTTGGATCCACAATGGAGTCTTTGCTAGTGGCATCTCTGTGACGTGCATATCGACCAATGATACAGCAATCTTTTTACTAGTTACCGGATCAGCCAACTCTTTGGTCCTCAATGGCCGACTATTCTAAAATTAGACAAAAATACTCACTAACCCAAAATATTAATTAAATACAGAGCATAGCCTTGCGCACCCAGACCCTACCTCCGAGTCATACTTCCGTAGCCCCCCAGATATGACGCGGTGGTAGGGTCTGGCTACGCGAGACTACAGTCCCATTACCAACACAAATTCCTCTATTCTTCCGCCATCAAACACTGCGTGTAGCTTTGGTCCTAACCGACGTTCAGACAGCAGCGCCGTGACGACAGTATTGTTGAGCAAAGCTTCAGTCGATGACTGCACCAATTCACCAAATATTCTCAGCAGTATGTCCGTTGGTTCGGCGTCCGTGGAGGACAACGACAAGCGACAACGAAATAGTTTATTTGTTAGACCTCCACTATAATAGGTACATGTAAGCATCGATAATAGGATTGTAATGCATGCTAGGCTAGCTGCTGTTGTCGACATGCAGACCTATGGGATGTTGTGGGGTCCCTACCAGACTTCCGTCATTGTGAAGTTGTCTGTTGCGGCATTCTTCCAAGCGCCGGACAAATACGTTGAGCATATTCTTCTAGCTTCGTCGATATTCATGTATGATGTGATTGGTGACCTGAACACACCCACGTTCTACAGCAAACATGCGCAGACGAGGTTGGTACCACGTGATACGTGCCGCCCCGCCCTTCACCGCGCCTGCCGTTCCAACCAGTGCAGTCGGGCAAGCAAGCGCACACGATGCTCACATCCGGGAATGACGACAACGCGGCGAGACTGGTTACGAGTCTAAAAGTGCTGCATGTCTGTAGTTTGTGCTTGTGCATGGATAGATTTTGTTTGGTCGTCCACCCGCTTCCAGAGTGTAGTAATCCCTCAGAATAGATTCGACCCAGTCTCACTCGGCCCTGCCATTCCCCGGATTAATCCTCGGCGATACCGGACCAACTATTGGCAACCACAACTGGTACACGTGTACGGGGAACCAGTTCTAGATACCAATATGGCGGTCCCCGGACCAGTTAGAAGGCGGGGGAACAAAGCGTGACAATCCAAATCTATTGTATCTCAATCATGAAACTGCGTCTAGATCTAGTTTCAGACTTCAGTTTCACTTCAGTTGTTTGTATTAGAAAGTCAACAAATACCTAACATAGCTAAAGTATGAACCCATCTAATTAATGCAAATGAGAAGTTTGTTTTCTAACTCAAACTACCAAAGTCATCACTGTTTCTCAACATGTTGCAGTCAATTCAAGACTATACCCTTGGGTTACAGCCTTTTAGTACCATCCAGAATGTTGGTAGTAACTCCTTAGATTGGACATTCCCTGTTTAATGACTCCAAGAGGGGGAGACCTCAAGTTATCACATTCATCAGCATTGAGCTCCCTCAGACTTCTCATGAGGCACACGTCGCGTGGAATCGACGTCAGTTTGTAATTCTGCCTCAAATATAAGTGCTGAAGTCCAGCCATTTGCTGGATTGCGTGTAGGTCGTCGTTGCGGAGATTATTTCCGCCCAAACGAAAAATTGTCAGGCGGTGCAGCTTGTACAGAGTCCAAGGAAGAGACTCCAATTGGTTCCCATACACTGAGAGCCTTTCCAGGTAACCAAGATTACCTATTGCGTCCGGCAAGGTTTTGAGATTGTTGGAGGTCAAGCGGAGACGGACAAGATTGACTGCGCTTAGGATGAAATGTGGAAAAGTGTTGAGACCGCAATCAGTGATGTCCAGGACAGTGAGTGGATTGTAGTCATGGACATCTCGAAAGAAATAACTGGAGTAGAACGAGTCTTCCTTGATAGGCAACATGCTCAGGTCCAGTCGACATCCCTGAGCTCTCGTCAGCGGATTCCTAACTTCTTCGCCGGCGACCCGTTCTGCTCTCCTTTCCTCTGTCTCTCCGTTCTCTGTATCAACTTTCCAAACATGAGCATGACTAACTGCCATGACAATTTGAGGAGAACCGGAAAATATTGATATTAATACATTTTACGAAAAACGTAAACGTAATTGAAGACGATAAACAACCTAATCAGCTCAAAATCATTGGCACCAGTGGCGTAGGAATACAATCAAAGTTGGGGGCCCAACATGGATGCCATTATTGCATGGAGCTCTTAGTTTTTTCCACTTGTACTGTACCTTGTTTTCAAGATGACCTAATTATGTAAAGTGACCATAAACTGCTGATGGGGGGCATAGCCCCAGTGGCCCCCCTGCTTCCTACGCCTATGATTGCTGTATATCGATATACCGACATTTGTTGACTATAGGTATTCGATTTGACCCCAACTTGTTCAAGGACGGAGTACTAAAAGTCTAGATGAAGCCACCTAAAAATGGGGGTGCATCGCTTCATGCAGTAAACGCTTACATGGGCAACTTGCAAAGGTTTGGCGTGTCTATATCGGATATCTGTTCTACGAGAATGCTCTTTTCCCATATCAACAATGACGTTGGAGATTGTCTCCTGAAAATGCTGCCAGAAAGTATGTTGAAAGGGTGACAGAATGAAACTGCCAAGTCTATAGACTCTGGCAGTGACATCCGTTGAATTGCAAGATTTATTGATAACGACCCAATAGAAAGTACAAAACTAACATACAAATCTACACCAATGTTTACAAAATATACACAGAAATTCTAGCATGTCATAATAAATTAGTAAAGTATGAGTATTGCTCATGTACATACTAAGTATTAATAAAAGTAGTGAGCTCACGTTGAAACACATGGCTATCACAAGAATTCTCCAACAGTCACGAATCCGACTCCAAGCTGCTGCTTCTTGTCAGTTGCTAGTGCTATTCTCACAAGCACATGATCAGCAAGAGGCCATGCTGGAAACCAACAAAACAGTAACTCAAGTCATACACTGCGTCCAATGTATATAAGTGATTCATAAATGATTACCAGGAAACAAGACTTCCACTTCATTATTGACACTCTCAGCTCCCGTTTCCTCAATCTTGGATTCATCCTGTCCTTGACTAATAAACTGAACTATACATTTTCCTGAAGACATGGCACTTTCCTGAGCAACTGGCGAGTTGAGGGCAATGTGTAGAAGCTTGGAAACCTGAAAGAAAATGACCAGGAATATGAAGACGACAAGTAGAATAGCAAATAAATAGATACTAACACCAATTGGAATGTGATCAGGACTAATGGTGATCCCAGTGATAGCAGAGATGCTTTCACCCACTCCTTAGCAAACAAACAGAATTGTCAAACTAATGTATCTGAACCTTGTAGTATTTTTAGTAAGTAATCATAACATGGAAACAAAGCTGCAATACACACACACACACACACACACACACACACACACACACACACACACACACACACACACACACACACACACAAACACACACACACACACACACACACACACACACACACACAAACACACACACACACACACACACACACACACACACACACACACACACACACCTTCTAGAGGTTGAGTATTGTCCGTAGTGACAGGTAAAGCACCTGCAACAACTTGTCTGTCAACAGTACAGACGCTGGAAGGGGCAATGCCAATCTGAGGATTAGATCCAAATGCCAGATTCTGTGAATTGCTGATAAAGAACTTAAAAATGTTGGGCTGATGCGCTGTAGTAGAAGAATTGCGTAGCTGAAAGTCAGAAGAAATTGGAAAAGTAACATCAAGTGTGACCGGCTCCACAGTCATATAGTCACCTTCAAATGCTGCTGTGAATGTGCACTCAAGATATCCAGAATTGCCTGTAGGATCTTCCATTATGACTTCAAAATTTGTTGCTCCATTGATAGGACCATTCCATATTAACTTAGTTGAAATTCTAGCTTCTGCGGATTGTTTGCAAAGTTTCCACGGATCGTTAGCCTTAGCAGACAATGTTAGATACCCACACCGACCAATGATAGAGTTTATAGCAGGGCGTAGTAAAATGTATGACTGCATCTCCAACATTTGACGCAACTCTGTAACCACAACGTTCGCACCATGAATGACATGAACAGAAACCATCCACTTGTGCTGCTCGAGACGCTTTCCAAACAAAACATAAGAAACACATTTTTCTACCCATGATTGAATGTTAAGTATGGAGCCCAACCAACAAAGGCAGCAGAAATGCCGAAGATAAATGATGCCTCGATGAGAATCAAATTGGACAGAAGGTGACTGTGATACTACTTCTCCTGTAGCTGTATTAATGGTGAGTGCTGTATGCCACTTTGCTGGTTCGATATCAGGAGTTTGATATATCATCATTAATCTAAGTAGCCAGCCACTGCCAGAATGTGTAGATTTAAATGATACAAATGCAGGCAGCTGAAGTTGAACGTAATCCCTAAAATTAACTTCAGATGGAGAAAGACGGACACAAGGGCTCACAACCATTTCCTCTTTGTCACTGTCAGTAGGAGGCATACAATGTGAATGAAGCATAATATCACATTGAAACACCTGAGGTAATAATACAGCACCGGATGGCACAATCAAGAAAATGTCATCAGAGCCACACTTGCCACCTGATTGACCGATGACTGCGCTGAATGAAACAACATCTGTGCCTGCGGGTTCTCTGCTTATTGTCATCATGCTCAGTATTCCACCGCACCAGTAAACATCTTCTACAGGAATGTCAACAAGCATTGCATCCAGCTGCTTCAGAGGATTCCGATCAACTATAAAACAATCAGCATTCAAATTGTCACTTTAGCTACAGTCACACACCATCAGTATCTGCTCACTGAATTCTCGTATCATTGGATTTTCTTTCTCTTTGGGTAGCTTGTCAAGTATGCCTTGACTCTGTTTATCGGCTCTAGAATCAAGAAATCAATCAGTGAGTACAGCAGAATTTGTTAAACAATTGTTCCAAAGCAGATACACAACCTTGTACAAAAGCAAACTAAACTATGACATGTTATGTCACTCATCATGTTGCCCCCCAGGACCGTAAGAAGCATTCAAAAGTGGTCTGCCTAACATGCGCTAAAAAGGCGTGGTCCAAACATAGCTAGCCAAAAGAGCAGTCAGTACGTTATCTAATGTACTGCACAACGGGTTCTTGAATAATTACTCTCGTTTACCAACAATTACTGTAATACGTGGCTACACAATGACCTCAGGGAACCTGTCAAGATGGTTTAGGTTACTTTCTTTCTAACTATAGATATATTAGTTATTTAATAACATATATATTTTTAACAAGAAGTTTCAGGCAATCGTCAACTGTCGGAAGTACAGTTTCTGAGAGATGGTTCGGCCACAAACAGACCGACAGGACCAGTTCCTATGAACCTGAAATAAGCCTCATGGTATGGCCATGGCCATGGCCCTGCCCTCTACCATTAATATTGTGATTATGTATACATATGCAGTGGCGGCAGAGCTGAGGGAAGGGGGGCAATTGCCAGCCAACTTGATAATCAACAACTGCAAAGAAGTTTTGGGAAAGTATCTGAATTTGGGGCAGTGTTCACCAGACCTATAGATGTGTGTAAGCGCTTTCTGTTGCCTACGAGGAATATTTAAGTTAAAGTTCAACATCAGAAAGCGATTCCCAACAGGAAACGTTGACAACGCATTCTTGGTGAGGCATGGGGAACTTCATGTACACTGACACCTTTTTATGCCCCCCCCCCAACTTGCGAATCGCTCCGTCACCACTGCATATGCATAGACTATCGTGGTTAAGCATTTTCTAGTGGCAAAATGTGCACTTAGCTTGAAACACAACTGCTAAACAGATTTAACGGTTGTATCAAAGCTATGCCTCTCTGAGTAAAACAATATGGCCACAGGATATGCTAAAAAATTAAGTCCAAACAATTTCAGTACTTTGTTGAATTAGCATAGCTATGTCTACGTCTTGTCCTTGAGCTTATCGCAAGAGTGCCATCTTCTGTAACTGAAGGGCTCCTTATTAGTTTGTCCATCTGTCTTAGAATTCCCGTTTGCATGTTTGTCAATCTTCTGCATAGCTCTACAAGTCCCCTATTTTGATGGTCTGATCAAGGTTCAAGTTTCAAGGGTATGCGTAAATCTAATGTCCTCTTCAATGCCACAATTTTTCACAAAATTTTATCTGTGCATTAAATTGTGATCAAGTGAAAACACAGTCAAATTATCAAATTGTGTAAATAATTACATCGAATGTAACATTCACAGTCTCACCCGTCATCTACAAATGCCTTTGCAAATGGTTTTGTTTCATCTGTCAGCTCACTGGATCTTGTCTCCTCATATCTTGATGGTTCAGGTAACTTCGACGTTCTTTGTACAGCTGAACAACAACGCAAAATCACATGAAAAGAAACAATACGTACATGCATGAGTACGCTCTGAGGCAATATCGAATTACCTGTACTTCTTGGTCTAGGTACAGGAGATAGAGCTCTATTACCACAATCATCTGCATTGAGCTCGGTAAGGTTGTCCATATGATACAGCTTATGTGGAATAGATGTAATGTATGGATTTTGTCTTAAATATAACTGCTGGAGTCCAATCATCTCTTGGATTCTGTGTAAATCTTTATTGTGCAGCTTGTTTCCTCCCAAACGCAAAATCTTTAACTGACGCAGCTTGTACAAAGACTGGGGAAGAGACTCCAACTGGTTTCCATACGCTGAGAGCCTTTCCAAGTATTGCAGATCACCGATGGTGTCTGGCAGCGTCTTGAGATGGTTAGAGTGTATTCGGAGTCGAATAACGTTGGTAACATTGCAGATGAAATTCGGAATAGATTTAAGACCGCAGTCGTTGAGATTCAAAACGGTGATAGAATAGTACTTGAGAGATTCTTGTTGAAGTGACTCACTCAGCCAGTTCTCGTCGATAGACAACATGCTAAGGTCCAGTCGACGTCCAACATCGCTCGTCTGCGGATTTCTCACATCTTCATCGTCGACCTTTTCCGCTTTACGTTGCACTATCTCTCGATTTCCTGCAACAACGCGCCAAACAAGATCGTAGTTGCCAACGTCAGCCATGCCTTGTCAGTGACATACGGGAACCTGACTTATATATATATATATATATATATATATATATATATATATATATATTGATGTTTATAGTTCACTAAATAGTGCAGTTCCCTTAAAGGGCACACATACACGCGAATCTACATAAAACAAACACACACACACACACACACACAGACTAAATAACTTATATGGCCTCGACATCCCAGACTGCTTTTCTCTTCTCAGAAAGCAGTCTGGTGTGAGGACTCATAGCCAGTTTAATTAATTAAGTTACCATATTAAAATTGTACAGGTTTTTGCAATTTTAGTCTGATGATTATCTCAGTTCAGTGTTTTCTAGAGACGAGACGTTTGTCATCGAGAGTTCATTGTTCTACATGTAATTTCTAGATCCGGGCGTGTGTTTCATTAGACCTTAATGCAAAAGTACAGTGTACACTGCAGCTGTTAGTTAGAGGATCAAACATCTGGGATTGACAAAAGCACGACGAGACTGGTCACAAGTCTAACTGTTAGTCTGTATAGATCTAAAAGTTTAGCACATCAATGCAGATTGATTTGGTCATAGGCAGTCTTCACCAAATGCAACCAGCCTAACAAGTAATCAAGTGTCATAGACGGTTACTGTAGCTCTAAAACTACAACTGCTGTTAATTTTCAATTTTCAATTACTAAATAAAGAGCTACAATATAGATCTTTACATGACCCTAACCATGTTTACTACGTATTCCTAACACAGCAGTCTCATAAATGTTAGAGCATCCCAATCTGAGAATGTCTCTCAACCTACTATGTACTTCATTAGCTGACACTAGCACATTCAATCACCTCAGCTAGCTATTGCCCTACAGAAAGGCATAAGAGAGTTTAAGCCTGATGTCCAGTAGTTTCCTGCTACTTCACCACACAAGAGTCTCGGCATACCTCCTTATACTATCAATTCCCCTCGTAATGACCTGCCAAGGAGGCTCTACCAGACCATCACAGTCGTCTGCATTAAGCTCTGCAAGATCCTCCATAAGACACACCTCACGAGGAATGATTGTAAGCTCATAATTCTGTCTCAGATAAAGCTCCTCGATTCCAGCCATCTCATGAATCACTTCCAAGTCTTCATCTTGCAGTCTGTTTCCACCCAGACGCAAAATCTTCAACTGCTGCAGCTTTTACAAAGAGCGAGGAAGAGACTCCAACTGGTTACCATACACTGAGAGTCTCTCCAAAAAGTTTAAATCACTGATGGTGTCCGGTAGGGTTTTGAGGTTGTTGGAGTGTAGGCGGAGACGGACAAGACTTTCCATGTCGCTGATGAGACGAGGAAGAGTGTTGAGACCGCAGTCGTTGAGATCCAAAACGGTGACCGATTGGTAGGTGAGAGCATCCCGTAGGACGTCGAGCAAGAGACGCTCATGCAAGTGCAACAAGCTCAGATCCAGTCGACGTCCGAGTCGTCCTGTCTGCTGATTTTGCACCTCCTCGTCGTTGACCGTTTCCGCTTTCCTTTCAACTACCCTTCCATCTCCTGTCGGTATTCCGACTTTAGACCTTTTATGCGTTGTAAGTCTTCTAATTCTGGCAGCTCTCTTGACTTTTCAGCAATGGCTCGAAGGGTTCGATTACTGATCAGCTACTGAGGCCCCCAAAACAGTTGCCCACTTTGGAGGAAGATCTGTGACCTCCATTCTTCGAGAGACCGCAGTAGACAATTTTGCTGGACTTGGCTTACCTAAAATACCAGTCTCATCGTTTCATGTTGGAAATTGTATTGTCTAGGAGAACTTACTGTTTTCTTTTGGTACCTTCTGCCACGTGCAGCAACTAGCTCTTGTGCGCCTAAGCTTGTTGACAACAAAGTAACCGTTAGGGTCGTTGCTGGTGGTTCTGCAATAAGAACAGTAGTTGTTGCTGTCAACGTGAGACTGTTCATCTGAGTCTAGTCCTCTTAAAATTTCTGCTCTCAGACAGCTGCCATCAGCAACAACTGAGCGAATCCTGGTGTCTCTTTTTGCGAGTTCATGATTGTGAAATATCAGAGTGACTGTAGCGTTTTTGCCATCACGACCTGCTCCGCCTATCATCTGGATGTGTAACAAACGTACCTATTGAAGATACAGTTATAGCAGTGTTGTTGTTGTCGTACTTTACTTGAAACATCTTTTCGAGCGTGTTTGGTAAGCCCCATAGGACAACGAGACGTATGTCAGAAATATCAATGCCCTGCAATATATCTTGTAATATATTTTATTGACTGGATCTTGCAATGTGTTGTTGCTGAATACCATGCCAAATCCAATTGTTGCAATGACAATGGATAGAATGCCCTGTTTGTATTGGTCTTCAACTAACCGTCTTGTGTCATCTTCTAGGCTTGAATGATGAACACCTACTTTATGGCCACCATCAGCAGAAGACAACATTGGCCATAGCTCAATGGCCCTGCTCTTTCTTTGGACAAAGACTATCGTTTTGGGACCAGATTCAGATTGTTGACTGTTTATCAAAGACTGGATTGCATTCTGTAATTCACAGTATTGCGCAAGTCGTATATTAGAGTTATCATAATGTTCTTTTACCTGGATGGATTGATACTTGAACGAGTATAAAAAAATGTTTGGTCGATCAAGTGGAAAAGACAAGGTCTTAGGGTTATTTCATTTTAGAGAGTTGGTGATGTACTCCAACATGCTCTCTGTTGCTGTTGCAGTAAGAGCAATGATGGAAAGAAGGCTTGTAATGCAGCTCATCTGGTCAAATTGCTTCGGAAATCCTTTCCCCGTTCATATAATGCTCTTCTCAGCAAATAGCAAAGGCAATATCATTCATTGTGATCAAGTTTGGCTTTTTAATTAACCTCCTACACAGCACTTTAGTAATAATAAGACATTTGTAATTACCATTGGCAGATGCAGTGGGCTTCATCAACTACGATCAACCCAATTCTACTCTGGACGTCATGGTTGTTAAAGGAATTGAGCCAGGGCTTGCTTAGGATGCACTCTGGTGACATAAAGACTACACAAAACATGGTCATATGATGAGCGTGACACCTTAAGAAATGAAATTCTGCTGACTGAAAGTGTAAGTCATAATATTCTTAGAAACTTGGTCAGTTGTTAGTGAGGGATTTGTACTGCAGGTGGCTTTCCTTGCTAGGATGTCCAGAGATCGGAGCTTGTCCACCTATGTAATTCACAGAAGTAGTACACACTTGTCTTGTAGAAGTAAAGTCTGAACGAACTCTTGATTTACAAGTGAGCTCCGTGGAACTATTATATGCTGACCTGTTCGTTCATGATTGAGTTTAGAGGACAGATGACAAAACAGCAATTGTCCTTCATAGCAAGAGCAGGAAGCTGATAACAGAGAGACTTTCCTCCATTTGTGGACATCTGACAATGACGTCTTCTCCAGCCAGAATTGACAGAGCTGCCTCTAGCTGCCCAGCATGAAGTGAATGGTAGCCAAAGACGTCCTGCAGCACTTGCTCAATCCTTTGTCTAATTGACATAGTTGAATTTGACGCTGCTTTGCTCGAGTTTGCGCAGAAGTATTCGCGACTGCTATACTAGCTTCTAGTGAATCTACAATGACGATGTTTCGCTCGTAGCACCAAAAACGCTCTAAATTTCCGAACAGTCCCTAGAAAGAGCCAAAGCTTTCGTGTTGGTTCGTTTGCGTTGTAAGGACGTTTAGCGTTGTACTCTCCTGAGACTAACTAATCCACACCATATTATCAGTGCAGGTGACAACCATTTACAAATATTATACTGCTTGTTAGAGGATTGGTTACTAATTAAATTAATGAAATAAATGTTCACGTGACATACTAGGTTACCAGTCCTCCTGGCAAGCGGCCACTAAAAGTACGTGCCAAAACACGTGGAGCGCGCGAGGAGGAATACTGGGTACAAGTGCAAGTATGCACAACGACAGTGGTCTAGTACTTACTGACATAGAAATTGATATCGGCAAACATTGACTATCAACAGTGTTAGATGCAGCACAGTGTAGTAAAGAATTGATTGTAGTATGGGACGTGTGAATAGTTGACTGTAGGTGGCATTCAGGTAATAAGGGTGTTTTTTGGTTGTCACGTGCACACAGTCCCTAACTACAATAGAAAAGTATGGGGCGATGGAACTTCATGAAGCATTTTCTTCGTCGCTTGGTCACTTGCACGAATCGTTCTTAGACTTATCTGTAGTCGGACACGGAAAGGATTTTTTGAGGTACGTCCTATCTTGAAACGTGGTCATGGGGAGGAGAAATTTCAGATTTGTGTATACACAAACACACACACGCACGCACGCACGCACACACACACACACACACACACACACACACACACACACACACGAAAAGCTCGATGGAAAGCCATATAGGACCACGCCCATTTCTGTTGTGCAACCGGATGAGAAGCCTCGCTACGCTTGGCAATTAAGTTAGCATATTAAAAAAGACGAGACGTTTGTCATCGAGAGTGTCTTCGTTTTCTACATGTAATTCTAGATCCAGGCATGTGTTTTGTTAGGCCTCAGTGCAAAAGTACACTGCAGCTGTTAGCTAGAGGATCAAACATCCGGGATTGACAAAAGCACGACGAGACTGGTCACAAGTCTAACCGTTAGTCTGTCTAAATCTCGAAGGTTAGCACATCAATGCAGATTGATGTGGTCATAGACAGTCTCCACCAACTGCAACCAGCCTAACAAGTAATCAAGTGTCATAGCTGGTTACAACTGCTGTTAATTTTCAATTTTCAATTACTAAATAAAGAGGTATAATATAGATCCTTACACGACCCTAACCGTGTTCACTACCTATACCTAACACAGCAGTCTCATAAATGTTAGAGCGTCCCAATCTGAGAATGTCTCTCAACCTATGTACTATGTACTTCATTAGCTGACACTAGCACACTCAATCACCTCAGCTAGCTAGTGCCTTACAGAAAGGCATAAAAAAGTTTAAGCCTGCTGTCAAGTAGCTTCCTGCTACTTCACCACTCATGAGTCTCAGCATACCTCCTTATACTATCAATTCCTCTCGTAATGACACGCCAAGGAGGCTCTACCAGATCATCACAGTCGTCTGCATTAAGCTCTGCAAGATCCTCCATAAGACACACCTCCCGAGGTATGATTGTAAGCTCATAATTCTGTCTCAGATAAAGCTCCTCAATTCCAGCCATCTCATGAATCACTTCCAAGTCTTCATCTTGCAGTCTGTTTCCACCCAGACGCAAAATCTTCAACTGCTCCAGCTTGTACAAAGAGCGAGGAAGAGACTCCAACTGGTTACCATACACTGAGAGTCTCTCCAAAAAGTTTAAATCACTGATGGTGTCCGGTAGGGTTCTGAGGTTGTTGGAGTGTAGGCGGAGCCAGACAAGACTTTTCATGTTTCTGATCAAACGAGGAAGAGTGTTAAGACCGCAGTCGTTGAGATCCAAAACGGTGACCGATTGGCAGGTGAGAGCATCCCGTAGGACGTTGAGCAAGAGACGCACGTTCACGTGCAACAAGCTCAGATCCAGTCGACGTCCGAGTTGTCCTGTCCGCTCATTTCGCACCTCCTCGTCGTTGACCGTTTCTAATTTCCTTACAACTACCCTTCCATCTTCTGTCGGTATCTCCCAAACACTACCGTGCTGGGCAGCCATGTTTAGAGCGAAAAAATAAGTTAATATTAATAAACAGAAACAAGCCGGGTAGAACGGGGTGTGTCAGGTAGGCATAACCTACCCAACTTTGGAATGTGTCTTTGGCGAGAACTTTTGGAAATATTGGTTTAAGTAATTAAATAAATTAGCTATTTTTACGTTTTCTGTGGGCGGGTATTGGCCACCTAACGCCTGGCCCACTTAACGTGCTCCGCCGGCTCTGATACTGTAACTCAAATAAGTATATTCTTTCCAGGATTTGGAAACACTAATTGAGTTATGACGTTTGCAACAAACTTGACGTCAAAGCAATGGATCTGCCAATTCATGATGCTATAGTATCTAGTTAGCTAAACAGAGTAATTATTTTCTTAGCTAAGACTATCTGTAGAGGGTAAGGGCTAAGCTAGAGTTCTCCGGGAGACAATTTTCCTGGGGACACAAAATTTCCTCTGACACCGCTTCATTTGTGGCTGCCAAAATGGACGCCAATTTTTTGTTACATTCCTTCTCTGCACTGATACAGACCATTCTACAATCATACAGTTGCTAACGGCGCGATACTACTGCACGTACTTGTGTAAGAACCGTCAGAATTTACCAACTTGTAAGTATAGTAGTAGGCGCGTACGTATTTGGGGGGTTGAGGGGTAAAACGAACCGACCTGCTTCAGTCGGAGGTCCACTCAGCCTTATCCAAATCTTTGTACAACCAATCTGCATGTAATATTTGCACCAGATGTCAGTGTCGCTGCATGACCTATATATCTGCATGGTACCAAATGGTGGCCTCAGAGTGCTTTCCGGTACCACTTGATTAGTGTTAAAGAACCAAGTCCAAACTCGAAAAATCGGCTAAGTCAAGCAAACTGCTTTAAACGGTGCTTTTAATTAGGTCAATGATTGCAAATGCTCTATACAGTGTTAGCTGTTTGTCTGCGGGCTCTTACACCGAGTTAGCCATGAATGCATGCCATGTCAGGCCTGCATGGTGCCACAATTTTGAATCCTTCCACAATTGACGCCATCACCTTGGCAATGGCATCGTAAACTGCTAAATTCTGGCCTGGGTCTCCCGTTCCAGAGGTCTATAGGTAGATCGATGTAAGCAGATCTAGACAGCAGAACTCCTTGGCGTGCAATATTAATGTGCAGGGTCTATCCGTATTACATTTATACTACGCATACTTACAAATGTCTTCCAATAAACCTGTAATTAATAAATAGAGTGACTAGAATAGAGCATACTAAACTGACAGGGAGGTCCACTAAAGCACTGAAAGATCCAACCCACTAAATGCTCTGAGTAGGTGTACACACAAGTAGCGTGCGTCGTTGCTGTATGCATGTATTACCTCGGAAACTCACGTGATGTTTCCTGTTCGAAATACCATTCATTAATTAATAGACCGCGTGTATCAAGAGAAATGGATGCTGCTAGGAGACGTGAAGCGTTTCTGTCACTGTACAGACTTCTTGCTCTTGCACTAGACACGCGAGCGCGCGCGCGCACACACACACACACACACACACACACACACACACACACACACACACACACACACACACACCTTACCCAAACAATAGTCAAAACTGCAGAAAAGATGCAAAGAAGGCCGCAGCAACGAGGTAGTAGTCCGGAAAGTAGTCTGAGAACTTGTGAGTACCAAGAAATGCCGTGCCTCAGATAGCGTAGATTGTTTCAGCAAAACAAACAAGACTCGTTGCAGTAGAAACCATGACGTCTAGTATACGCAGCCTCAACAAACAGGCACGTCCAATAGATCCGTTTCGATTTAGAATGTCAACGGCAAGAAAAGGAACGCACAGCAAACTGGATAAAGAGACGAAAGCAATGCCAAGCTCACACGCAGCCTCTCCATGGCTATTTTCCTGCTGTATGTCTAGTCCAAGAAAGCACTAAGTGGTGTCGTTAGTGCTGACAAACAAGCGAGAGAGGACGATGGCCAGATTTACTGTGGAGAAGGTCTAGAGAAACGAAGTACGAGACGTCGATCACACACATACACATAGACAACTTCGCTGCATGCTATGTGTCTAGTACTAGAGTGCAACTAAAAGGTCACAGTTTCTAAGGCGATGACATACAATAGTAATATTACTTCACTACCTGCTGTGCTTGTGATGGGAAGTCTGACGGCTCCAATGCAAAGTATGGTGGATCGCTGACTGTGTAGTCTAGTGACCATTCGCAGAAGTGATTGGCAATGTCAAACCCTCTTCGATTCGGAAAATAGTTTAACTGTGTACGATAGCAGACACATCAAGCATACCTGTAATTGTAGCTGCAATATTCGAAATCAATTAATTGAAGTCTCTGAGTGTCTGCTTCGTCTATGAGTAGGATGTTTCCTAGAATGAGACACGGACTCACACATTTAGAGGAGAATTGTTTGAAATGATCGTGAACCTTCTTGCAAGTCGTTATGACAGAAGACAACTGGTGATGATACTTTGGGTAGTAATTCTCTAGATATTAAATTTGAAGTGTGTGTGTGTGTGTGTGTGTGTGTGTGTGTGTGTGTGTGTGTGTGTGTATGTGTGTGTGTGTGTGTGTGTGTGTGTTGTGTGTGTGTGTGTGTGTGTGTGTGTGTGTGTGTGTGTGTGTGTGTGTGTGTGTGTGTGTGTGTGTGTGTGTGTAGCCTCGTACACCAAAGCGCATTCGCTGCAGCGGCTAAGTTCCCAAACCTCGTCCAAAAAAAATCGCCCGCCGCGGGGGAATGACCAGCTGGACTCTCGAACCCAGCACACACGATGCTCACATCCGGGAACGACGACAACGCGGCGAGACTGGTTACGAGTCTAAAAGTGCTGCTGCATGTCTGTAGTTTGTGCTTGTGCATGGATAGATTTTATTTGGGCGTCCAGCCGCTTCCAGAGTGTATGAGTCCCTCAGAATAGACTCGACCCAGTCTCACCCCGCCCTCGCCATTCCCCGGATTGTTAATTAATCATCGGCGATACCGGACCAACTATTGGCAACCACAACTGCTACACGTGTACGGGGGACCAGTTCTCGATACCAATATGGCGGTCCCCGGACCAGTTAGAAGGCGGGGGACCAAGCGCGACAATCCAAATCTATTGTATCTCAATCATGAAACTGCGTCTAGATCTAGTTTCAGACTTCAGTTGTTTATATAGAAAGTCAACAAACACCTAACATAACTAAAGTATGAACCCATCTAATTAATGCAAATGAGAATTTCGTTTTCTAACTCAAACTACCAAAGTCATCACTGTTTCTCAACATGTTGCAGTCAATTACTGAATTAGATGCTTGATTTCAAGACTATACCCTTGGGGTACAGCCTTTTAGTAGTACCATCCAGAATGTTGGTAGTACCTCCTTACATTGGACATTCCCTGTTTAATGACTCCAAGAGGGGGAGACCTCAAGTTATCACATTCATCAGCATTGAGCTCCCTCAGACTTCTCATGAGGCACACGTCGCGTGGAATCGACGTCAGCCTGTAATTCTGCCTCAAATATAAGTGCTGAAGTCCAGCCATTTGCTGGATTGGCTGCAGGTTGTGGTCTTGGAGATTATTTCCGCCCAAACGAAAAATTGTCAGGCGGCGCAGCTTGTAGAAAGACCAAGGAAGAGACTCCAATTGGTTCCCATAAACTGAAAGCCTTTCCAGGTAACCAAGATCACCTATTGCATCCGGCAACGTTTTGAGATTGTTGGAGGTCAAGTGGAGACGGACAAGATTGACTGCGCTTAGGATGAAATGTGGAAAAGTGTTGAGACCGCAATCAGTGACGTCCAGGACAGTGAGTGGATTGTAGTCATGGACATCTCGAAAGGAATAACTGGAGTAGAACGTGTGTTGCCTGGTCATGAACGAGTCCTTCTTGATAGGCAACATGCTCAGATCCAGTCGACATCCCTGAGCTCCCGTCCGCGGATTCCTAACTTCTTCGCCGGCGACTGGTTCTGCTCTCCTTTCCTCTATCTCTCCGTTCTCTGTTTCAACTCTCCAAGCATGAGCAGTCTAACTGCCATGACAATTTGAGGAGAACCGGAAAATATTGATATTAATACATTTTACGCAACGTAAACGTAATTGAAGACAATAAACAACCTAATCAGCTCAAAATCATTGGCACCAGTGGCACAATCCAAGTTGGGGGGGGAGCAACATAGATGCCATTATTGCATGGAGCTCTTAGTTTTTTCCACTTGTACTGTACCTTGTTTTCACAATGACCTAATTATGTAAAGTGACCATAAGCTGCTGATTGGGGGGCATGGCCCCAGTGGCCCCCCTGCTTCCTACGCCTATGATTGCTGTATATCGATATACAGACATTTGTTGACTATAGGTATTCGATTTGACCCCAACTTGTTCAAGGACGGAGTACTAAAAGTCTAGATGAAGCCACCTAAAAATGGGTGTGGATCGCTTCATGCAAAAAAGGCTTATATGGGCAACTTGCAAAGGTTTGGCGTGTCTATAGCGGATATCTGTTCTATGAGAATGCTCTTTTCCCATATCAACAATGACGTTGGAGATTGTCTCCTGAAAATGTTGCCAGAAAGTATGTTGAAAGGGTGACGGATTGAAACTGCAAAGTCTATAGACTCTGGCAGTGACATCCGTTGAATTGCAAGATTTATTGTTAACGAGCCAATAGAAAGCACAAAACTAACATACAAATCTACACCAATGTTTACAAAATATACACAGAAAGTCTAGCATGTCATAATAAATTAGTAAAGTATGAGTATTGCTCATGTACATACTAAGTATTAATAAAAGTAGTGAGCTCACGTTGAAATACATGGCTATCACAAGAATTCTCCAACAGTCACGAATCCGACTCCAAGCTGCTGCTTCTTGTCAGTTGCTAGTGCTATTCTCACAAGCACATGATCAGCAAGAGGCCATGCTGAAAACCAACAAAACAGTAACTCAAGTCATACACTGCGTCCAATGTATATAAGTGATTCATAAATGATTACCAGGAAACAAGACTTCCACTTCATTGTTGACACTTTCAGCTCCCGTTTCCTCAATCTTGTATTCATCCTGTCCTTGACTAATAAACTGAACTATACATTTTGCTGAAGGCATGGCTCTTTCGTGAGCAACTGCCGAGTTGAGGGCAATGTGTAGAAGCTTGGAAACCTGAAGGAAAATGATCAGGAATATGAAGATGACAAGTAGAATAGCAAATAAATAGATACTAACACCAATTGCAATGTGATCAGGATTAATGGTGCTCCCAGTGATAGCAGAGATGCTTTCACCCACTCCTTAGCAAACAAACAGAATTGTCAAACTAATTTATCTGAACCCTGTAGTATTTCTTAGTGAGAAAGTAATCATAACATGAAAACAATGCTGCAATACACACACACACACACACACACACACACACACACACACACACACACACACACACACACACACACACACACACACACAGACACAGACACAGACACAGACACAGACACAGACACAGACACAGACACACAGACACAGACACAGACACAGACACACAGACACAGACACAGACACAGACACAGACACAGACACAGACACAGACACACACACACACACACACACACACACACACACACACACACACACACACACACACACACATACACACACAACCTTTGTTTTCTAGAGGTTGAGTATTGTCCGTAGCGACAGGTAAAGCACCTGCAACGACTTGCCTGTCAACAGTACATATGCTGGAAGGGGCAATGCCAATCTGAGGATTAGGTCCAAATGCCAGATTCTGTGAATTGCTGATAAAGTACTTAACAGTGTTGGGCTGATGCGTGGAAGAAGAATTGCGTAGTTGAAAGTCAGAAGAAATTGGAAAAGTAACATCAAGTGTGACTGGTTCCACAGCCATATAGTCACCTTCAAATGCTGCCGTGAATGTGCACTCAAGATATCCAGAATTGCCTGTAGGATCTTCCATTATAACTTGAAAATTTGTTGCTCCATTGATAGGACCATTCCATATTAACTTAGTTGAAATTCTAGCTTCTGCGGATTGTTTGCAAAGTTTCCACGGATCGTTAGCCTTAGCAGACAATGTTAGATGCCCACACCGACCAATGATAGAGTTTATAGCAGGGCATAGTAAAATGTATGACTGCATCTCCAACATTTGACGCAACTCTGTAACCACAACGTTCGCACCATGAATGACATGAACAGAAACCATCCACTTGTGCTGCTCGAGACGCTTTCCAAACAAAACATAAGAAACACATTTTTCTACCCATGATTGAATGTTAAGTATGGAGCCCAACCAACAAAGGCAGCAGAAATGCCGAAGATAAATGATGCCTCGATGAGCATCAAATTGGACAGAAGGTGACTGTGATACTACTTCTCCTGTAGCTGTATTAATGGTGAGTGCTGTATGCCACTTTGCTGGTTCGATATCAGGAGTTTGATATATCATCATTAATCTAAGTAGCCAGCCACTGCCAGAATGTGTAGATTTAAATGATACAAATGCAGGCAGCTGAAGTTGAACGTAATCCCTAAAATTAACTTCAGACGGAGAAAGATGGACACAAGGGCTCACAACTATTTCCTCTTTGTCACTGTCAGTAGGAGGCATAAAATGTGAATGAAGCATAATATCACATTGAAACTCCTGTGGTACTAATACAGCACCGGATGGCGCAATCAAGAAAATGTCATCAGAGCCACACTTGCCACCTGATTGACCGATGACTGAGCTGAATGAAACAACATCTGCGGCTGCGGGTTCTCTGCTTATTGTCATCATGCTAAGTATTCCACCACACCAGTAAACATCCTCTACAGGAATGTCAACAAGCACTGCATCCAGCTGCTTCAGAGGATTCCAATCAACTATAAAACATCCAGCATTCAAATTGTCACTTTAGCTACAATCACACGCCATCAGTATCTGCTCACTGAATTCTCGTATCACTGGATTTTCTTTCTCTTTGGGTAGCTTGTCAAGTATGCCTTGACTCTGTTTATCAGCTCTAGAGTCAAGAAATCAGTGAGTACAGCAGACTCGTTAAACAATTGTCCCAAAGCAGATACACAACCTTGTACACAAGCAAACTAAACTATGACATGCTTGTCACTCACCGTGTTGCCCCCAGGGCTGTAGGAAGCATTCAAAAGTGGTCAGGCCTAATGCGTGGTAATAGGGATAGCCAGCCAAAAGAGCAGTCTTCCAGCATACACTACCTAATGTACTGGAACAGTCGAATTCTTGAATAATTACTCTCATTTACCATCAATTACTGTAATATGTGGCTACGCAATGACCTCAGGGAAGTGTAAATAGCAATTAATTAATTCAAAGTCAGATGGTTTCAGTTACTTTCTTTCTAACTATAGATATATTAGTTATTTAACAACTACATATTTTAACAGTCTACTGTCGGAAGTACAGTTTCTGAAAGATGGTTCGGCCACAAACAGACCAACAGGACCAGTTCCTATGACCCTAAAATAAGACGGTTCACTCTAGAAAAAGTGCCACTGTGGTACGGCCATGGCCCTGCCCCCTATCATTAATATTGTGCTCAGGTATACATATGCAGTGGCGATGGAGCTGGGAGATTACCCCAACTTGACAATCAATAACTGCGAAGAAGTTTTGGGGAAAAGTATCTGAATTTGGGGCAGTGTTCACCAGACCTATAGATGTGTATATTGTAAGCGCTTTCTGTTGCCTATGAGAAATATTTAAGTTAAAGTTCAACATCAGAAAGCGATTCCCAACAGGAAATGTCGACAATTCACTCTTGGTGAGGCATGGGGAACCTAATGTACACAGCCGTCGTCTTTTTATGCTCCACCCCCAACTTGCAAGTCGCTCTGTCGCCACTGCATAGACTATAGTGGTTAAGCATGTTCTAGTGGCAAAATGTGCACTTAGCATGAAACACAACTGTTAAACAGATTTAACGGTTGTATCAAAGCTATGCATCTGTGAGTAAAACAATACGGCCACAGAATATGCTAAAAACTCAGTCCAAACAATTTCAGTAGTTTATGGAATTAGCATAGATATGTCTATGTCTTGTTCTTGAGCTCATCACAAGAGTGTCATCTTCTGTAACCGAAGGGCTCCTTATTAGTTTGTCCATCTGTCTTAATTCCTGTTTGCATGATTGTCAATCTTCTGCATAGCTCCCCTATTTTGATGGTCTGGTCAAGGTTCAAGTTTCAAGGGTATGCATATGTCTAACATCCTCTTCAATGGCACAACCTTCACAAAATTTTATCTGTGCATTAAATTGTGATCAAGCGAAAACACAGTCAAATTATCAAATTGTGTAAATAATTACATCGAATGTAACATTCACAGTCTCACCTGTCATCTAGTAATGCCTTTGCAAATGGTTTTGTTTCATCTGTCAGCTCACTGGATCTTGTCTCCTCATATCTTGATGGTTCAGGTAACTTCGACAATCTTTGTACAGCTGAACAACAACACAAAATCACATGAAAAGAAACAATACGTACATGCATGACTACATTCTGAGGCAATATTGAATTACCTCTACCTCTCCATCTAGGTACAGGAGCTAGAGCTCTATTACCACAATCATCTGCATTGAGCTCGGTAAGGTTGTCCATAAGATTCAGGTCACGTGGAATAGATGTAATGTATTGATTTTGTATTAAATATAACTGCTGGAGTCCAACCATCCCTTGGATTCTGTCTAGATCTCTATTGTGCAGCTTGTTTCCTCCCAAACGCAAAATCTTTAGCTGGCGCAGCTTGTACAAAGACCGGGGAAGAGACTCCAACTGGTTTCCATACGCTGAGAGCCTTTCCAAGTATCGCAGATCACCGATGGTGTCTGGCAGCGTCTTGAGATCGTTAGAGTGTATTCGGAGTCGAACAACGTTGGTAACATTGCAGATGAAATTCGGAATACTTTTAAGACCGCAGTCGTTGAGATTCAAAACGGTGATAGAATAGTACTGGAAAGATTCTTGTTGAAGTGACTCACTCAGCCAGTTCTCTTCGATAGACAACATGCTAAGGTCCAGTCGACGTCCAACATCGCTCGTCTGCGGATTTCTCACATCTTCGTCGTCGACTTTTTTCGCTTTACGTTCCGCTATTTCTCCATTTCCTGCAACAACCCGCCAAACAAGATCGTAGTTGCCAACGTGAGCCATGCCTTGTCAGTGACATACGGGAACCTGACTTAATACATATACTGTATCTAGATTGATGTTTGCAGCACACTAAAAAGTGCAGTTCCCTTAAAGGGCACACATACACGCGAATCTACATAAAACAAACACACACACACACACACACACACACACACACACACACACACACACACACACACACACACACAGACTAAATAACTTATTGGCCTCGACATCCCAGACTGCTTTTTCTCTTCTCAGAAAGCAGTCTGGTGTGAGGACTCATAGCCACTTTAATTAATTAAGTTAGCATATTAAAATATTGATACGATTGTTGATGTACACGTATTTGCAATTTTAGTGTGATGATTATCTCAGTTCAATGTTTTCTAGAGACGAGACGTTTGTCATCAAGAGTGTCTTCATGGTTCTACATGTAATTTCTAGATCCAGGCCTGTGTTTCATTAGGCCTTAATGCAAAAGTACAGTGTACACTGCAGCTGTTAGTTAGAGGATCAAACATCTGAGATTGACAAAAGCACGATGAGACTGGTCACAAGTCTAACTGTTAGTCTGTATAGGTCTAAAAGTTTAGCACATCAATGCAGATTGATTTGGTCATAGGCAGTCTCCACCAAATGCAACCAGCCTAACAAGTAATCAAGTGTCATAGACGGTTACTGTAGCTCTAAAACTACAACTGCTGTTAATTTTCAATTTTCAATTACTAACCCTGTTTACTACATATACCTAACACAGCAGTCTCATAAATGTTAGAGCGTCCCAATCTGAAAATGTCTCTCCACCTACTATGTACTTCATTAGCTGACACTAGCACATTCAATCACCTCAGCTAACTATTGCCCTACAGAAAGGCATAAAAGAGTTTAAGCCTGATGTCCAGTTGTTTCCAGCTACTTCACCACACATGAGTCTCGGCATACCTCCTTATACTATCAATTCCCCTCGTAATGACCTGCCAAGGAGGCGCTACCAGACCATCACAGTCGTCTGCATTAAGCTCTGCAAGATCCTCCATAAGACACACCTCACGAGGAATGATTGTAAGTTCATAATTCTGTCTCAGGTAAAGCTCCTCAATTCCAGCCATCTCATGAATCACTTCCAAGTCTTCATCTTGCAGTCTGTTTCCACCCAGACGCAAAATCTTCAACTGCTGCAGCTTGTACAAAGAGCGAGGAAGAGACTCCAACTGGTTACCATACACTGAGAGTCTCTCCAAAAAGTTTAAATCACTGATGGTGTCCGGTAGGGTTTTGAGGTTGTTGGAGTGTAGGCGGAGACGGACAAGACTTTCCATGTTGCTGATGAGACGAGGAAGAGTGTTGAGACCGCAGTCGTTGAGATCTAAAACGGTGACCGATTGGCAGGTGAGAGCATCCCGTAGGACGTCGAGCAAGAGACGCTCATGCAAGTGCAACAAGCTCAGATCCAGTCGACGTCCGAGTCGTCTCGTCCGCTGATTTCGCACCTCCTCGTTGTTGACCGTTTCCGCTTTCCTTTCAACTACCCTTCCATCTTCTGTCGGTATTTCCCAAACAGGAGCGTGATGGGCCGCCATGTTTAGAGCGGAAAAGAAGTTAATATTAATAAACAGAACCAATCCGGGTAGAACGGGGTGTGTCAGGTAGGCATAGCCTACCCAACTTTGGAAATGTGACTTTGGCGAGAACTTTTGAAAATGTTGGTTTAAGTGATTAAATAAATTAGCTATTTTTACGTTTTCTGTGGGCGGGGCTTGGCCACCTAACACCTCCCCACCCATCGTGCTCTCGCCGGCTCTGATACTCTAACTCAAATACTAGGGATATTCTTTCCAGGATTTGGAAACACTAATTGAGTTATGACGTTTGCAACAAACTTGACGTCAAAACAATGGATCTGCCAATGAATGATGCTCTAGTATCTAATTAGCTAGACAGAGTAATTGTTTTCTTAGCTAAGACTATTTGTAGAGGGTAAGGGCTAAGCTAGAGTTTTCCGGGAGACACTTTTCCGGGGAACACAGGATTTCCTCTGACACCGCTTCATTTGTGGCTGCCAAAATGGACGCCAATTTTTCTTGCCTTGCTTCGCTTCACTGATACAGACCATTCTACAATCATACAGTTGCTAACGGCGCGATACTACTGCATGTACTCGTGTAAGAACCGTCAGAATTTACCAACTTGTAAGTATAGTAGTAGGTGCGTACGTCTAGGGGGGCTTGAGGGGTGAGTACAAATCGACCCACTTCAGTCGGGGGTCCGCTCAGCCTATTATCTAGATCTTTACACAACTAATCTGCATGCAATATTTGCACCAGATATCAGTGTTGCTGCATGGCCTTATTTATAGCTGCATGGTACCAAAATGGTGGCACAGAGTGCTTTCCGTTGCCACTTGATTGGTGAAACAGAACCAAGTCCAAACTCGAAAATCGACTAAGTCGAGTCAACTGCTTTAAAACGGTGATTTTAATTAGGTCAATGATTGCAAATGCTCTATACAGTGTTAGCTGTTTGTCTGCGGGCTGGTACACCGAGTTAGCCATGAATGCATGCCATGTCAGGCCTGCATGGTGCCACAATTTTGAATCCTTCCACAATTGGCGCCATCACCATGGCAATGGCATCGTAAACTGCTAGAGTGCTGGCATGGGTATCCTGTTCCAGATGTCTGTAGGTAGATCGATGCAAGCAGATCTAGACAGCAAAACTCCTTGTGCAGTGTGTATCAGTATTACATTTATACTATGCATACTTACGTATGTCTTCCAATAAACCTGTAATTAATAAATAGAGTAACTAGAATAGAGCATCCTAAACTGACAGAGAGGTCCACTAAATTTAAGCACTGAAAGATCCAACCCACTAAATGCTCTAGGTACGCCCCTGAGTAAGTGTACACACAAGTAGCGTGCGTCGTTGCTGCATGCATGTCCCTCGTGATCTCACGTGATCTTTTTCCTGTTCGAAATACCATACATTAGTTAATAGACCGCGTGTATCAAGAGAAATGGATGCTGATAGGAGACGTGAAGCGTTTCTGTCACTGTACAGACTTCTTGCTCTTGTACTAGACATTTAGATTTATATATCTAGATATCTAGAGCATGCAGCGAAATTGTCTATGTGCATGTCTGTGATCGATGTCTCGTCTTTCGTTTCTCTAGACCTTCTCCACAGTAAATCTGGCCATCGTCCTCTCTCGCTTGTTTGCCAGCACTAACGACTACGCTATTTGCTTTCTTGGACTAGACCCACAGCAGGAAAATAGCCATGGAGAGGCTGCTGCGTGTGAGCTTGGCATTGCTGTCGTCTCTTTATCCAGTTTGCTGTGCGTTGCTTTTCTTGCCGTTGACATTCTAAATCGAAATGGATCTATTGGACGCAGTGGCGACGGAACCGGGGGGGCCGTGGGGGCACGTGCCCCCACAAAATGCTCTCCGTTATCTTAGGGTTAGGGTAACCCTAACCCTAACCCTAACCCTAAGGCATAGAGTTAGCAGTGTTCTTGGATTTCTATGGCCTGACAAACCGTTGTGCCCCCCCACTCAGCAGAGGCTTCCTTCGCCTATGGGACGTGCCTGTTTGTTGAGGCTGCGTATACTAGACGTCACGGTTTCTATTGCAACGAGTCTTGTTTGTTTTGCTGAAACAATCTACGCTATCTGGGGCACGGCATTTCTTGGTACTCACAAGTCAGACTACTTTCCGACCTACTACCTCGTTGCTGCGGCTTTCTTTTGCATCTTTTCTGCAGTTTTGACTATTGTTTGGGTAAGGTGTGTGTGTGTGTGTATGTGTGTGTGTGTGTGTGTGTGTGTGTGTGTGTGTGTGTATGTGTGTGTGTGTGTGTGTGTGTGTGTGTGTGTGTGTGTGTGTGTGTGTGTGTGTGTGTGTGTGTGTGTGTGTGTGTGTGTGTGTGTGTGTGTAACAATGTTGGGTGTGATTAAAAATATTTGTTTTGCAGGTCGGAATTGTGTATCTTTGTGCAATGATTATTCGATCATCGTACAGAAATCGGAATGAACCCGAGTATGTTGCATGCCCATCGCAATGACTCACTGCAATCCTCAGAAGAACGTCTTGCATGTGAGCTTGGGTATAGTGTAGATATGTGTTACAAGTATACGTGTTGTTTGAGATTGATGGCACGTGACAACCTCAATTTGAATTGATTGTATGGATGCTGCATGTCATAATATGCTTGTAGTGCGCATGTGTTGCTCGTTCATCAATTATCTATACATATATTCAGACGCTGAACTGTAGAAAAGTGCCGCTAAGAGCCATGTGCTATAGAGATGAAACGTGCTCGCTCATGCGCGAGATTGCCGCTCTATGAGAAAAGCCGCGTTTTAGTTATAGATATAGAAGGATCGACGCACACACGGCTCCACCACGTGTTCGAAACTCACGTGATCAAAGTAGTGATGTTCTGTTGGACCCGTTAGCAAGACATGGATGCTGCCACAAAGAGACGTGAAACATTTCTGTCAATGTACAGACTTGTTGCTCTAGTAATATTACTCGCATTGAAGTGACAGTGGCGCAATTGACTATCCAGCTTGTGGAACGTCTTGTTTTCCAGACTTTCTCCACCGTAAATCTGATTCTACTTCTTATTTGGGCTTTCGACGCTGCTGACATAGTTTTTCTATCCGTCATAATTGGTCTATCTGCCGTCTCTCTCTCCTATCTGTTGTGCCTAATTTTTCTTGCACTTGACATTCTGTATCGAGACAGACATGTTACACGTTCATGTTTTGCGAGACTACGGAGAGCGGACGTCACGTTTTCTGCTCTGACCTGCCTTCTCTGGTTTGCTGAAACAGTCCTCATTACGTACACTACTGTTTCACTATCCAACGACGATCCATATCCATATCATCCATATGAAGATGACGTTAGTGTTGTTGTTGGCGGTATCATTTGCGCTTTCTCTGGATTGTTGACTATATCGTGGGTAAGTCGTTATCTCACTGCTGTAGGACGGTTGTCTTCTTTATCAATAAATTAATTAGTTAGGTGTGACTCTCTATTTATTACATTTCACTTGTTTTGCAGGGCGTAATTGTCTATCTTTGTGCAAAGATTCTTCGTTCAACTAGAAATGGATACGACCAACTAGATTGACTTGTCGACTTAGTGCTAACTCGTTGCAAGCTTTATTGCTCATTCTAGTATCACGATCAGTCTTTCACTTTGCGTCTGCCTGTCTAGCCATCTATCTAGCTATCAAGCTAGAGGTGAGCGTTTGTGTATCTAGGCAGATAAAGAACAGCTTGCCTGGACGTATAGCATCTACTTATACTACTACAAATGATTGCATTTATTCTATATTTCCACGACATGTGTTACGTGTATGTGTGTTTGGATATCAGTAGTACACATGGTAAACCTGAATAATGTCCTAGCCAGACATGTAGAGTACTGGCACTAGGTACTATATGCAGATTCGTGTTCATACACTAAGTTAAATCAACTCTTAAAATACGCAGTAATTAATTTGTAAGCTTTTGTGTGATCCACCCAATGAGAAGCTCTCCTTTCCAACGCGTCTCATCGCTTCGGTCTCATGTTGTAACCCGGATATCAGTATCCTGGATTTCTGTAGAATCTCCTTTTTTAGATCACTTTCAGCCAGATGGTTGAGACGAGTTGTATGACAATGTCTTAGTACAATCATAGCTCCCTGAGGTTCATTTAAATCTGACAACTGCTGACAAAGATTGTTGCCTGATTTCACAACTTCCATGCAAACCTTAGAAACATATTCCTGATGTCCAATAGGTATACCAAGAATTTGAATTCCAATAGAAGTACGTACCGTGAATATCTCCAATAACTGTCTGTCTGTCTGTCTGTCTGTTCGTCTGTCTGTGTTTGTCTGCATGTCTGTCTGTCTGTCTGTCTGTCTGTCTGTCTTTTTGTGTCTGCCTGTGTGTTTGTCTACATGTGTGTCTGTCTGTCTGTCTGTTCGTCTGTCTGTGTTTGTCTGCATGTCTGTCTGTCTGTCTGTCTGTCTGTCTGTCTGTCTGTCTGTCTGTCTCTCTGTCTGTATGTCTGTCTGCCTGCCTGCCTGCCTGCCTGTCTGCCTGTCTGTCTGTCTGTCTGTCTGTCTGTCTGTCTGTCTGTCTGTCTGTTTGTTTGTCTGTCTGTCTGTCTGTCTCTCTGTCTGCCTGTCTATTTTTTGTCTCTCTCTCTGTCTGTTTGTCTGTCTGTCTGTTATATAATATTAGTACTCATAAATATTAGTACTCATAAATATTAGTATTTATAAATATTAGTACTCATAAATATTAGTATTCATAAATATTAGTATTTATAAATATTAGTATTTATAATATTAGTATTCATAAATATTAGTATTTATAAATATTAGTATTTATGAATATTAGTATTCATAAATATTAGTATTCATCAATATTAGTATTCATCAATATTAGTATTTATAAATATTAGTATTCATAAATATTAGTATTCATAAATATTAGTATTCATAAATATTAGTATTTATAAAATTAGTATTCATAAATATTAGTATTCATAAATATTAGTATTCATCAATATTAGTATTTATAAATATTAGTATTCATAAATATTAGTATTCATAAATATTAGTATTCATAAATATTAGTATTCATAAATATTAGTATTTATAAATATTAGTATTTATAAATATTAGTATTCATAAATATTAGTATTCATAAATATTAGTATTCATAAATATTAATATTTATAAATATTAGTATTCATAAATATTAGTATTCATAAATATTAGTATTCATAAATATTAGTATTCATAAATATTAGTATTCATAAATATTAGTATTCATAAATATTAGTATTTATAAATATTAGTATTTATAAATATTAGTATTTATAAGTATTAGTATTGATAAGTATTAGTATTTATAAATATTAGTATTCATAAATATTAGTATTCATAAATATTAGTATTCATAAATATTAGTATTCATAAATATTGTTATTCATAAATGTTAGTATTCATAAATATTAGTATTTATAAATATTAGTATTTATAAATATTGTTATTCATAAATATTAGTATTTATATATACTAGTATTTATAAATATTAGTATTTATAAATATTAGTATTCATAAGTATTAGTATTCATAAATATTAGTATTCATTAATATTAGCATTTAAAAATATTAGTATTCATAAATATTAGTATTCATAAATATTAGTATTCATAAATATTAGTATTTATAAATATTAGCATTCATAAATATTAGTATTCATAAATATTAGTATTCATAAATATTAGTATTCATAAATATTAGTATTTATAAATATTAGTATTCATAAATATTGTTATTCATAAATGTTAGTATTCATAAATATTAGTATTTATAAATATTAGTATTTAAAATATTGTTATTCATAAATATTAGTATTTATATATATTAGTATTTATAAATATCTGTATTTATAAATATTAGTATTCATAAATATTAGTATTCATAAATATTAGTATTTATAAATATTAGTATTTGTAAATATTAGTATTTATAAATATTAGTTTTTATAAATATTAGTATTTATAAATATTAGTATTCATAAATATTAGTTTTCATAAATATTAGTATTTATTCATATTAGTTTTAATAAATGTTAGTATTCATAAATGTTAGTATTATAAATATTAGTATTTATAAATGTTAGTATTCATCAATATTAGTATTTATAAATATTAGTATTTATAAGTATTAGTATTTATAAATATTAGTATTCATAAATATTAGTATTCATAAATATTAGTATTCATAAATATTGTTTTTTTTATAAATATTAGTATTTATAAATATTAGTATTCATAAATATTAGTATTCATAAATATTAGTATTCATCAATATTAGTATTTATAAATATTAGTATTCATAAATATTAGTATTTATAAATATTAGTATTCATAAATATTAGTATTCATAAATATTAGTATTCATAAATATTAGTATTCATAAATATTAGTATTCATAAATATTAGTATTCATAAATATTAGTTTTTATATATATTAGTATTTATAAATATTAGTATTTATAAATATTTATATTCATAAATACTAATATTTATGAAATTTTTTATTTATAAATTTTAGTATTCATAAATTTTTACGAGTAAAATTTATGACACGCTTTCTTTTATTAACACGCCTACTTTTAACGACATCTAATTGACTGATACAGTAGAATCAATGGTAGCTTCAGACTGAATATATACTCTACACAGCTTTGGTTCTTTAACGTATCTACAGTCCACAATTTTATAACCACGCCTACAAATGATGGGGTGTACGTATAGCCCGGTCTAGTCCATGCCATGTTAGGGCTAAGCTAGAGTTGTTCGGGAGACACTTTCCGGAGTGAACAGGATTTCCTCGGACACCGCTTCATTTGTGGCTGCCAAAATGGACGCCAATTATTTTTGGTACATTCCTTCGCCAGACCATCCTACCATCATGCAGTTGCTAACGGATCGCTACTACTGCATGTACTCGTGTAAGAACAGTCAGAATTTATCAACTTGTATATAGGTGTACACACAATTGCAAGTAGCGTGCGTCGTTGCTGCATGCATGTATTATTTAATTATTTATTATCATAATTAATAAATAACTGGCGTGATATTTTCTTGTTCGAAATACCGTACGCTAGTAGACTGCGCTGTATCAAGAAATGGATGCTGATGGGAGACGTCAAGCGTATCTGTCACTGTACAGACTTCTTGCTCTTGTATACTAGACATAAAGTTGTATAGTGTGTGCATGTGTGTGATCGACGTCTTTCGTTTCTCTAGAGACCTTCTCCACAGTAAATCTGGCCATCATCCTCTCTCGCTTGTTTGTCAGCACTAATATAACGACTACGCTATTTGCTCTCTTGGACTAGACCCGGGAGGAAATAGCCATGGAGAGTGCTGCGTGTGAGCTTGGCATTGCTGTCGTCTCTTTATCCAGTTTGCTGTGCGTTGTTTTTCTTGCCGTTGACATTCTAAATCGAGGCGGATTTATTGGACGTGCCTGTTTGTTGAGGCTGCGTGTACTAGACGTCTTGGTTCTACTGCAGTGAGTCTTGTTTGTTTTGCTGAAACTATCTGGGGCACGACATTTCGTGGTACCCACAAGTTCTCAGACTACTTTCTGGACTGCTACCTCGTTGCTGCTGCATTCTTTTTGCATCTTTTCTGCAGTTTTGACTAATCTTTGGGTAATGTGTGTGTGTGTGTGTGTGTGTGTGTGTGTGTGTGTGTGTGTGTGTGTGTGTGTGTGTGTGTGTGTGTGTGTGTGTGTAGCCATGTTGGCTGTAATTAAAAATATTTGTTTTGCAGGTCGGAATTGTGTATCTTTGGGCAATGATTATTCGATCATCGTACAGAAATCGGCATGAACCCGAGTATGTGGCATGCCCATCGCAATGACTCACTGCAATCCTCAGAAAAACGCCTTGCGTGTGAGCTTGCGTATAGTGTATGCTCTAAGACTTCAAGACTGTGCACGGTATATGTGTTACAAGTATACGTGTTTTTTTGAGATTGATGGCACTAGACATCCTCAATTTGAACTGATTGCGTGGATGTTGCATGTCATAATATGCTTTAGTATGCATGTGTTGCTGGTTCATCAATTATCTATACATATATTCAGACGCTAAACTGTGGAAGAACTCCGCTAAGAACCATGCACTATAGAGATGAGACGTGCTCGCTCATGCGCGGGATTGCCATATATTGTGTTTAATTAAGTAGAAGGATCGGTGCACACACGGTCCCCCCACGAGTTCGGAACTCACGTGATCAAAGTATTGTTGTTCTGTTGGGCCTTTTATCACGACATGGATTCTGCCACAAAGAGACGTGAAACATTTCTGTCAATGTACAGACTTGTTGCTATAGTAATATTACTCGCATTGAAGTGGCAGTGGCACAATTGACTAGCCAGCTTGTGGAACGTCTTGTTTTCTAGACTTTCTCCACCGTAAAGCTGGTTTTCTCTTTGTTTTACGACTTAATTGGTTAATCTGTCGCCTCTCTCTCCTGCCTGCTGTGCCTAATTTTTCTTGCGCTTGACATTCTGTATCGAGACGGACATGTTAGACGTTCCTGTTTTTGGAGACTACGGAAAGCGGACGTCACGTTTTCTGCCCTGACCTGCCTTCTATCGTTTGGTGAAACAGTCTACATTACGTGCGAAACTGCTCCACTATTCAACGAGATCTACTTTCTTGGCGGTTTCTATTGCGCTTTATCTGGATTGTTGACTCTAGCGTGGGTAAGTCGTTACCTCATTGCTGTAACTAGTTAGGCGTGACTCTCTATTTATTACATTTGTACTTGTTTGCAGGGCGTAATTGTCTATCTTTGTGTAAAGATTCTTCGTTCAACTAGAAATGATTACGACCAATTAGAAATGGATACGACAACTAGAAATGGATACGACCAACTAAATTGACTTGCTTGTCTTAGTGCTAACTCGTTGAAAACTTCATTGCTCATTCTAGTATCGCGATCAGTCTTTGTCTCTACGTCTTCCTGTCTAGCTATCTATCTAGCTATCAAGCTCTAGGTGAGCGTTTGTGTAGGCAGTTACAGTAGAGCTTGCCTAGACGTATAGCATCTGCCTATACTACTACAAATGATTGCATTTGTTCTTTATTTCCACGACATGTGTTACGTGTATGTATGTTTGAAATATCAGTGGTACACATGGTTAACTTGAATATTGTCGTAGCCAGACATGCAGAGTACTGGGACGAGGTAGTATCTGCAGATTCGTGTTTATACACTAAGTTAGATCAAATCTTAAAATACGCAGTAGTTGTTTTGTAAGCTTTTTTTGTGATCCACCCAATGAAAAGCTCGCCTTTCCAACGCGTCTCATCGCTTCGCTCTCGTGTTGTAACCCGGATAACAGTATCCCGGATGTCTGTAGAATCTGCTTTTCGTGAGCAGATCATCACCGAGCGTCTAGTTATTCCGCCTGACTGTGTGCACGACGTTGCTAGTTATGTGACTGCGGTTTTAAATCGACGTTTGCTCGTCTGTACAAGTAAGTTCAACGGAGTTCTGGTTTGCTACAGAGCAATCAAGTTGATTGAGAGAGCAGGAGCTATTGTGGATGAGCAACCATATGTACATGGCAAGATCAGATATACGGCTACTGTATTTAGACCAGTGCGGGGGACAGTATTGGAGGTGAATTTCTGTGTAACAAAGCTATTGATCACAACTGTGTGCCTGTCTATGTCTGTCTGTCTGTCTGTCTGTCTGTCTGTCTGTCTCTCTCTCTCTCTCTCTCTCTCTCTCTCTCTCTCTCTCTCTCTCTCTCTCTCTCTCTCTCTCTCTCTCTCTCTCTCTCTCTGTTTGTCTGTCTGTCTGTCTGTCTGTCTGCCTGCCTGTCTATGTGTTTGTCTCTCTGTCTGTGTGTTTGTCTGTTTGTCTGTCTGTCTGTCTGTCTGTCTGTCTGTCTGCCTGCCTGTTTTTCTGTCTGTCTGTGTGTTTGTCTACATGTCTGTCTGTCCGTCCGTCTGTCTGTCCGTCCGTCTGTCTGTCCGTCTGTCTGTCTGTCTGCCTGCCTGTTTTTCTTTCTGTCTGTGTGTTTGTCTACACGTCTGTCTGTCTATCTGTCTGTCTGTCTGTCTGTCTGTCTGTCTGTCTGTCTGTCTGTCTGTCTGTTAATCCTCATATATTTCAAACATGAACACTACTACAGGCTAATGAAGAGAAGGTGAGTTTAAGCAGGCTCTATGCGGCCACTACAACTATACTGCTATCTATACCTAATGTATGTCTGTTTGTCTTTCTGTCTGTCTGTCTGTCTGTCTGTCAATACATATACTTTTCATATTTGAATTAGAATACAATAGCAAATGACTAACTAAGTTTGTCCTATGACAATAAAAGCAAGAGAAAACAACTAACAACTAAATACAATATATATTTAACTACTAATTAGTTAAAAGTGATCATGTGATCCCTTTTCTATAGAACACCTACGAGTCTGGGCACTTGGCCTGTCTCGACAAGGCATTACTGATATTCTTCAGAAGTACACTGGCATTGCAACGTTGCAATTGAATGGCAATTCTTTCTGTCTCCCTGTTTGTCTGTCAGTCTGTCTGTCTGTCTGTCTGTGTGTTTGTTTGGGTGTGTGTCTGTCTGTCTGTGTCTGTTCGTCTGCTTGCCTGCTTGCCTGTCTGTCGTCTGTCTGTCTGTCTGTCTGTCGTCTGTCTGTCTGTCCGTCTAAGTCCATTTATTTAATCAGTTAACCACTACAAAGAAAATTGAATAATAACGTCCACTCCAGTGACCACAAACTGGTCACCAACAAGTAAAGCTAGTCTGTCTGTTCGAATTGTAAGTTAATCTGCTAATACATTTAATGTACGTGTTAGCTATGCTTTATTTGAATATCACATTTTGGGCACGTTTACTAAATAATTAATTAATTAATTATTGCTTAACTTAATGTAATCTATTTAGGGTGTGGTGACAAAGATAAGTGAGGATCACGTGGCATGTCTTGTTTACGATTGTTTCAATGCTGCTATTCTTCACTCAAGACACCAAGATCAGACAAGAAACGGATGGCGAGGATTTTCTCTGTCAGTCAGCGATCGTGTAACATTTAGTGTAACAACCGTCGATCACGCACACGGAGTGATGAGCATCAGAGGGAAATTACTAGACACGACAGAGAAGAAAGAAGACAGAGACGTATGTGAAACAGAGAAAGATGCATCGATACATTCAGTTGATGGAAACACAAGCCAGTCAGACACTCCGAGTAGGTGTGGCAGTTTGAAGAAATCGAAGAACAAAAAGCGGTCAAAGCTCAATAGAACGACAATGGAGACTGAGTTATTAGAAACGCCAGCACGTAAAGGAGATGAAGCCGACGACGTAGTTCAAGAGAGAACAAACTGCAGTGTGCAGAATGAAGAGAGCAGCGACATGCATACGTCTAAACAAGGAAAGAACAAAAATGCTGCAACAAATGATATACACAAAGGAGAGACGGTTGAGGAACGAAGCATATCCAAAGCAAAGTCTGTCTGGGCTGGACTTTCTAAACACAAGGGTTCATCGTCTAGTGTGCCAGTTGCTTTGTCAGTCAAATCTATTGGAGACCGTGTGTCCCATGTGTCGTCGTCGTCACCCAAGAAGCTAAAGAAAAAACTAAAGCGTGCCGGTAGTGAAGGTACTGCTTCTAAGAATCGTAAACGAAAGTTGACTGCAGGTGAAGTCAGTAATGAAACTACATCTGACGAGAGGGGTATTACACAAGATGTGACGTCGATGACGTCATCCGCTAGTCAGAATCCAGAAAAGAAAAAGAAATGGAAATAAAGTCGTTAGTTGTTTTGAGTATAAATTTTGAGTTTTTCTAAGCATAATAATATAATATCAATAAATATTTCAATGCATTGCAAGGTTGTCACGTGCGTATGCGCCCCGGAGCACGTGTTGCATAGCGCGCATGCTCGACAGAGAACATGGCGGTGGTAAGTTTTTGCTGATAGTCCACGTAGTACACATCGAGTTGTAATTTAGTACTTAGAACGATTATAAATTCTTACATAATTTCTAAGACGTTTCTGTCTGCGTCGTCTCGTGTGAGCTGCTAATCTCGGTTTTCTTCGCAGCCGACGACTTCTGGAGTACAAGAAGTCCGTGAAGTAACGAGAATAGAACGAATAGGTATTTCAACTGCGTTTTGTTACGCACAAAGTGTTTCATTCGTTGCCATTTCAGGCGCCCATTCTCACATCCGGGGCTTAGGATTGGATGATGCACTCGAACCCAGACAAGTAGGCAATAGTAGTGATAGAATGTAGATATAAAACATGCTTGACAGGATTTATAGTTGGTAGTACTCTCAGATGCACGATCAAAGTAGTAATTTTAATGTAGTGAATTTGTTTGATTTTTTGTTTGTGACAGTCACGTGATTTGTTAATTAGATTAGTCAATTAGTATGCTAGAGACATTTGTAGCTAGATATCAGGATTTCTTTTGTAAGTCTAGTGTTCATAAAGTTTAGTAATTTTGGTGTCTGCTCAGGTCTCTCAAGGGATGGTTGGTCAAGTTGCTGCTCGCAGGGCAGCTGGTGTTATACTGGAAATGATTAAGGTTTGTTGACGTAGCGAATGTGGTGAGAACTGGAGCTGTTACCAGTTGTTGTGTTTTCAGGATGCGAAGATTGCTGGTAGAGCCGTTCTCATTGCTGGTCAACCGGGAAGTGGGAAAACAGCCATCGCAATGGGTACGGTCAATGTGTGTGCCGGTCACCATGTGATGTACGACCTGCTAGGCAACCGCGTAACACGTGACCAAATAAATGTCCCGTATGTTTAATATTGTGAACGTGACTCAAGCTGCATATCTATGGCACACGGAGGGTTCACACTGTAGTGCTTCATTTAAATATTATAAATTATGTAATTATGTTTATGTATATAGATCTGATAAAAATTGTTTGTGATGGACATTGGTTTTCAGTTGCTATTATGAATATCGATTGTAAGCTTATTTGATTAAAAATTGAAATATCAATAATTATGTGTTGGGAGGATCAGTAAATATGGAAGTTGTAATACAGTAGTGTTGTTCATTAGTTGTAGGCCATGCAAGCGTTTTCCGTCAATACGGTTGTGGTGATGTATTTGGTGACTTTGTTGTGTACAGGTATGGCGCAAGCTCTTGGGGCTGATACACCATTCACCAGTATATCAGGGAGTGAGATATTTTCTCTGGAGATGAGCAAGACGGAGGCTCTCACTCAAGCGTTTAGAAGATCCATTGGAGTTAGAATAAAGTGAGAAAGTTGTTAATGTGCTGTGGGTAATGAATTGTTAGAATGCCGATGAGACGTGGTAACTACAGTAGAACAAATGTGAAACCAAGTTTGTGCATCAGCATGTATTGATGCTGCCCAGTTTCATTTCTACATGTCATTTCATCATCTCATTGTAGCATTGAATTGCTTGCTTTCTTTGCAGAGAAGAAACGGAGATCATTGAGGGTGAAGTGGTAGAGATTCAGATTGATCGACCGGCATCGGGATCGGTGAGACTTTATAACAAATTAATAATTATTTATTGCAATGTTATTTTGTATTAGGGTGCCAAAGTTGGTAAACTTACGTTGAAGACAACTGAAATGGAGACGATCTATGACTTGGGAACGAAGATGATCGAATCACTAACAAAAGAAAAAGTACAGGCTGGGTGAGGGCAACTGGAGATACGTTGTGGTGTGTGTGTGTGTGTGTGTGTGTGTGTGTGTGTGTGTGTGTGTGTGTGTGTGTGTGTGTGTGTGTGTGTGTGTGTGTGTGTGTGTGTGTGTGTGTGTGTGTGTGTGTGTGTGTGTGTGTGTGTGTGTGTGTGTGTGTGTGTGTGTGTGTGTGTGTGTGTGTGTGTGTGTGTGTGTGTGTGTGAGGTCTACATTTTAATGATACCTTTACTTTGTATGCATAGTGACATTATCACAATTGACAAAGCGACTGGCAAGATCTCAAGACTTGGTCGTTCATTCACGAGAGCAAGAGACTATGATGCTATGGGACCACAGGTGTGTGTATACTGCATCTGCATGGTTACTCTATGTTTGTGTGTAATACATGCAGTTCTAGTTTGTAATCATTTGTCATTACATTTGCAGACAAAGTTTGTTCAATGTCCTGAGGGAGAGTTACAGAAACGTAAAGAAGTTGTCCATACGGTGTCACTGCATGAGATTGATGTCATCAACAGCAGGACACAGGGCTTTCTTGCTCTCTTTTCTGGTAACCAAAAGTGCATAATTTTTGAAGGAATTATTACATTTTCAGGATCTGCATTGTAGGAGACACGGGTGAAATTAAGAGCGAAGTAAGGGAACAGATCAATGCCAAAGTGGCAGATTGGAGAGAAGAAGGAAAAGCAGAAGTTGTTCCTGGAGTAAGGCATACGTATTAAATGGCTTGGATACATCTAAGTCTGTGTGTGTGTGTGCGTGTGTGTGTGTGTGTGTGTGTGTGTGTGTGTGTGTGTGTGTGTGTACGCGCATGTGTGTGTGTGTGTGTGTGTGTGTGTGTGTGTGTGTGTGTGTGTGTGTGTGTGTGTGTGTGTGTGTGTGGTATGGGTCATGTTTGCTTTGTTTTGTGTCTGTAGAGTGTGGCTATTGAATGTAACCTTTGGTGTTATTGTTATCATACAGACACTACTTACACTTACAACTGCAGACGGGCGCAGTTTCTGTATATCGTGTTTATTGGTCGTGGCAGGTTCTGTTTATTGACGAAGTCCACATGTTGGATATCGAGTGTTTCTCATTCCTAAATCGAGCTTTAGAAAACGACATGGCTCCTGTTCTCATTATGGCAACAAACAGAGGAATCACAAGGTAACTCAAATACTTTTGACTCAAACTCTCTAAAATTATTGCTTTTTGGATAGAATTCGTGGTACAAATTACCAGAGCCCTCATGGTATTCCTATTGATCTGTTGGATCGTCTTCTTATCATTTCTACTAGTCCTTACTCCGAGAAAGAGTTGAACCAAATCTTAGCCATTCGATGTGAGGAGGAAGATGTCGAGATGTCCGAAGATGCTATGACAGTGTTGACTAAGATTAGTATGGAGACATCACTGAGATATGCAATTCAACTAATCACGACTGCCAATCTTGTGTGTAGCAAGAGAAAGGTTAGATGGAATGTTATATGTGAGCTTGTTGCATCGTAGATACACTGAAAGTGTAATCTAGTCAACTTGGGTTTTCGTAGGGAACGGAAGTTGCTGTTGATGACATCAAGAGGGTGTATTCGCTGTTTCTCGACGAGTCGCGTTCTACTCAATTTCTCAAAGAGTTTCAGGATGAGTTCATGTTTAATGAGATGGCACCCACTCTTCCTGAGCAGGCAGAGCAGGCAGAGAAGATGGAGACACAGATGATATGACACACGTGATGAATGGCCTTAGTTGATTCTTATTGTAATGTGGGCAGTCAACACAATCATAAGGCGAGCAGTACAAACTAGACGTACAATCTTGCTAGTTCTTCTCTGGTAGCTGAATAAATATCTTTTATGTATTATGAACAATATATACAGTTCACATTGCCAAGTCTACCATTGTCATTCAGTCAGTGGGTCCAGCCAGTCTTGGTGACACTTGGCGATTTATTGAATAATGAATTTGGGTATATAGGTTTGTAGGATTGATATGTTGTTAGTCATCTTTCTTCATGTCGGTGAGTCACTGGTGTCGTTCTTCATGTGGTTGCTTTCGTCATGCCATACATGGCTGCATGATGCTTCAGGTTTCTAGTAGAAAAAATGTTGAGAGTTTGTGCAACTCTAACAGAAACATGCCAGTTGCATATTTTGGTAATGTTACCTGCTCTGCTTGGCTGTTTTGAATGCCTATGTGCCAAGAGCGTTTGGACGAGCCTCCTTTTCTGTGTAATATGTTATACAGTCACAGTGAGATGCAATATGCAATACTAAATGCTTTGACCTGTGGCTGTGATGAGATGTGGCTGTAAGGTTGTCATGGGAATGTGTCGTATCTGTTCATCACAAACGTTGACATGATGTTGTATATAATGTTTGCTGACATGTTATGTATTATGTTTTATTCATATTTGTATTTATGGAATCTGTGAACTCACTTGTGGAGTGTTGCTGCACCTTCCTTGATGTAACTGGTGACTGTGAGGCAGTTGACCACCTGTCTGATGTTTCTTTTTGAGGTGCACGCAAATCATTCATTTGAAGCAGCAGTATATTGGTACATGATGAACAAATTTGCTGCATCGTTTCAAATGGTGTTGTGGTATGCAGCATTTGATGTGATTGCTCCATATGAAGGAACTCTGTTTCAGCCTGTGATTTGGCATCTGCATCTGTACTTGCACTCGACGGTTTCTTCTCTTTGTCAGGTGTAGTAGTAGTGGTAGTAGTAGTAGTAGTAGTAGTAGTATCATCATCCATATCAAGAAAGCTGTTGTTGCGTGAGTTATAACTGAAATACACATTGAAGTCAGCAGTCACATTTGAAACTGGAGTTTTTTGCTCTAATTGCTAATTTCTGTTATTTGTTTGAATTGAATTTTATGAATGATTGCCACCTTAGTTGACCACTGACTGATGGCAAGGTGCCTTGCCAGGGATCCTTCTAGAATTATACAAACAGACAGTATCACTTTGGTTTGAAATTGTGAATACCAATAAGATGTTTACTGAAACTTCCGCAGTCAACTGTAGGTCAGGGTCTTGCTTTGTTGTGTTTGTCTGTAATGGAGGCATTATGGGGCACATGAGCATGAACAAGTTCATGTCTTACCTCCTGGGTTTTTTCTCTTTCTAGTTGTGCCTGATAGATTGATAACAAAGAAGGTTGGTTTTGATAGAATGATGTAGACAGATGACATTATAACATGTAGCCATTACATGTATTATTACCTCTAGGCTTGAGTGAAATTTCTGCATTTTAGCAAGGTTTGCTTCTCCTGTGTTCAAGTCAGGTGATAGCTGTTGCTTCTGTTTGGTCAATTTCAACTGTCAGTAAATGTTATTTGAGAGTAAAGCTTGCATGTATGGTCTTACTTTGCTAGTTAGTTGTATGTCTGGTTTGACAGTCCATGCATCCTGTGTTGTGTCATCGTCAGAGCTGTCATAGAAACTTCCACGAGGTGATCCGCACTAACAAAACAGACAGTTATGTAATTGGCTACAAATGTGTTTACAAGCCCTTGCAACCTTGCTTCCTGCACTACCGCATTGTATAGCAGCTTTCAGCTCAGCAAGTTGATCGTCAGTATCTCTCTTCCATTGCTGGAATTGTGCGATTATGTCTCTCAGAGTTTTTTGCAGTTTGTCGAACTCGTCTAGTGATTTCTGCACATGGTCACGCCTTGACTCAAGGAGAGATTGTGACTTGAACAGGTTGAACTCTGACAAGTTCTAGACGTGACGGGTTATGTAGAAGGCCGCCTTGTAGACTCAATTGTGTAAACGTACCGAGTAGCAACTAGGCGCGTTCATTTTCACCTCTAGCTGCTGGAGTCTAAGGCCTCAGTTCTCGTTGTCAGGAAACCTGTATTGCTTGCCAAATCATTAGATGAGTCAGTTCCAGAAAGTCATCAATCGAATATCCATGCATGCACTTGCTTGTCGAGATTCTATTGGCTGAGCAGTATGTTACTTACCACAGAATTTGGTTGTAATCACTTCTGCCTTGGTCGTGTGTGTCTTCGCGCTGTTTTGATGCAAGGTTTGATATGATTTGTTTACGATTATGACATAATGTATAGTGATCTCAGACAGTCCCAGTCCATGCAATGCATGACTAATGGGTCTAGGGAGAATAATCCCAAATTGTTTCTAGCGTATAGGGGAGCACTAGTCTACTGTAGATGTTATTACTCTTCTAGTGGGGATTTCCGCGCAGCTGCTGTCATGCGTGTGTTTCGTAGTACCAAGAGTCCCCAAGGTGTTCCCCGAACGTTTCTAATATGCATACAGTCCTAGTTGGGACTGTGTACTCTGATTGTGCACGTGGTCGAATTATTGTTTTCATTCTGGTTATCAAGCCTTGCTCGCTTGGTGACCATCAGAGTTAGAGGTAAGAATACATAGATTTAGCTAAGGTTGGTGAATCAATTTCTGTTTACTGTTTCTCGTGTGTAGAAACCGTTGACTGACGCGTTCTGTTGGCGGACATCTTATCTCTTTGTCTTCAAAAGTTTATGGGAATAAGTGAGAGTATAGTCTAAGTTCTAGCGGCTGTTTGTCAGCAACAACAGGAATGTTTGACGTGAGTTTCTTGTTTTTCAGTCTTTTCTCTTGGTTCAATAATGTTCAGAAACGAAACTTTTGCGCGAAAAGCTTGGCGAGACTTTGGCTATGCCTCATCATCTAGAGAATTTGGTGTTCACGGTGACCACTTCTTCTCCAGAAGCTACAATAACCTGAAAAGTACTGAGAAAGTATTGAGTATCAGAGTGAAGATGCTATGCTAGATGTGCATGTCTACGTAGATTGGGTGTTGTTCATCACGAATCCCTTTGTTGCGACACTTAATCGACTACCTCGACCGGGTAGCGTCAATCAACTTCAAATTACAAATCATAGCACGTTATCAGTAAGTTTCTAGGGTAGGTATGCAGACAGTATTGCAAGATAAACTTCACGTCTTTAGACTCCACTCTTGAACAACGTACAGAAACTACCAACTGTACGAGTGTCACCAATCTGTGTGAGTAGCAGGAACATTTCTTCAAAGGTACTACAGGATAGTGCGTACGTGCAAGAAGCGTACGCTAGATGTGCAGGCAGAGTAGAAGAAGACATGAATGTGAGTTATCAAAGTTGAGTTTGATGTGAGCTAATACAGATCATCGATTGCAGATGTTGTTGAAAATATGGAAGTCAAAGTATGGCGCAGAGGAAGCAAAGGCAAGAATGACTGCTAGGATTCGAGAAGCGGGAATGGAAAGATTTATAAAGGTTAAGGTTAGAAGACATTGACAGGAGAGTTGATGCTGTTGAGTTGTGAGGTAGATATCTTTTTAATTAATGCGGTGTGGAGTGTTACTCGCAGACTCATTTTCAGGCTTGTGAGAGTCGGAAATTTTATGCAATTATAATTTGTTGCATGTGTATTGTCCTGCATATCAGATGCATGATAGATTTACTATCCAGTTGTTTTGTTAATGTTGTATTGGGATACCAAACACACACACACACACACACACACACACACACACACACACACACACGCACGCACGCACACACACACACACACACACACACACACACACACGCACGCACACACACACACACACACACACACACACACACACACACAGTGTCACACTTAAAAAGGGCATTGCTATACATTAGGGGAGTTACAAGCTATACTATACTTGTGTGTACATTTTCTGTCTTTACTCAGTTTGACGAAAAACATATTTTGGACCAAAACAGATTACATCCTAGAAGTCGTAAGCTGCAATCTTCTTGTCATTTTATTGCTTAGTACTCAACGCAGTCTATACAACTTATACAATGGCTAAGTGATGTGCATCCAATGACGAGCCCATAATTATAAAGATAGATAGTGTATATGACGTATTGTTGGGCAAGTGAAAATGTGTGAGTGTGCGTGCTGGATTAATCGGAAGTAAGGTATACATAGCACACTTATGTCACGTGACCATGGTATAAATACCTATACTTGACTAAAATTGACTTAATAATAATAACTAGTTGTACGGTATCCGTAGGCGCCTGGCGTTCGTGAGTAACACGACCGACGGAGTTTCCAGACCGTCTACCGAAACGCCGAGTACTAGCTAGACAATACGTATTTGTTGAAACCGTAGCTGTCATGGAAGTAAACTTGCAAACTTCCTAGTATTTCAGATTACGTTTATAGGCCTGGTATAGGTAGTCGTCGTTTTGCGTCGTGATCAAGACAATTGAAATGTACAGTCTAGGTATGGACTCGGTTCCTTTATAACGACAGTGGTATGGTATTTACTGACATAGAAATTGATATCTGCAAACATTGACTATCAACAGTGTTAGATGCAGCACAGTGTAGCAAAAGATTGATCATACTGTAGTACGGGACGTGTGAATAGTTGACTGTAGGTGGCATTCGACTGCTGAAGGTGTTTCTTGGTTATCACGTACACACAGTCCCTAGCTACAATACGAAAGGATGGGGCGATGGAAGTTCATGAAGCTTTTCGTCGCCGTTTGCTCACTTAGACGAATCGTTCTTAGACTCATCTGTAGTCGGACACGGAAACGATCTTTTAATGAAGGTAGGTCCTATCATGAAACATGGTCGTGGGGAGGAGAAATTTGAGATTTGTGTACACACACACACACACACACACACACACACACACACACACACACACACACACACACACACACACACACACACACACACACACACACACACACACACACACACCAAAAGCTCGATGGAGAGCCATATAGGACCACGCCCGTTCTATTGTGCAACCCGGATTAGAAGCCTCGCTACTCTCGGCACTAACAAGACCAAGCTCTTCGGACTCGGTACTATGAGCGTAAGATTCTACATCGTGATGTCAGTCTTACTTGCCGCATGTGCAGTGTAGGCCTGGAAACTGTCGACCACATTGTGGCAGGCTGTAGTGCTTTGACACCGATGGACTACTCTGATCGACACAATCAGATGGCCTCCATCATTCACTAGGATGTTTGTCTCCATTTTGGAGTCCAGTGGAGAGCAGATACTACGGGCATCATCCTGATAGGCTTGTGGAGACAGATGACATTACTATGAATTGATGTGGGATACCATTATCCCCACTGCCGGGAATATCAAAGCCAATCGTCCAGACAGACATCTGTCTAGAAGACAAATACTTGTCTTCTTATTGATATCAGCTGCCCTGCTGATGGCAACATTGGCAGGAAACATGCTGAGAAGTTGGCGAAGTGCAGCGACTTGCGAGTGGTGATAAGTCGCATGTGGACACTGGTGGTTCCGGTGGTCTTGGCAGCTTTGGGCACAGTGCACGTAGGTATATTACACGGTGGCTGGACATTATTCTAGGTCATCACAACCTGCAGCACTTACAGAAAACAGTGCTTCTGGGATCTACTCGGATCCTTCGTAAAGTCATGTCTTCTTTCTAGACAGCCGTGATGGTCTAAGTACTTTTGAAGCAGGGATTGCTTCCGTACTTGTAATAGACTTTACAAACCAGACTGATCTGGTTGAGTACGACAACACGGTGTTGTGTTAATTGCAAGACTAGCCCTCTCTCTATACACTGCAGATACGAATGTTAAATTTTCTACATAAAGTGTTAATAAAATGTTAAATTTGTAAATATGACAAACAATTGATGGTTGAATCAACTCGTGTAATGCACCAAAGACCTTTGATTTGCTCTACTTTGAAACAGTTTCCAGTTAGGATTTTAAACGAACACATGCGCATTATCAGTGAAGTTAGAATAACTCGTCGTGCAACGTACGTAGGCTATTGTCTGCTGTCTTGACACAAGAATTGTTCTATTAGCGTACATAGAACCATGCATATCCGGAACTTTGCTTGCTACCACCGTTTATTGTTATACAGTTATTGCTGCAGTAAGTTTCTTGTCCTCCATTTGGACCCCAGCATGCACAACAGTTGTTATCATCACATCCAAAGAAAGCAGTCGAAGATATGTCTTGTCCAGATATTGCATTCTGTCCATGGAAACTGCAAGAAATGCCAAGCGATAAAGTACATGTCTACGCCAACTCTTAATCTATTTCTATTCTAAAGGTTTTCCTACAGTATTGTATGTAATACATGAACTACGTTCCTATCGTTTTCGTGCTACGAGCGTATCATTGACGCAGCATTGCGCACTTGCCACCGGACAGGCTAAACTATTTATTAATTAACTCTCATCGCCAATTGCATTTTGTTCACCGTATTATGTCTTCACTTCTCTCATACTCTACTCTCCAAAGCGTCTTGCATAGTCTATTTCAACGTCGTACGTCATGTTGGAGATTTATGATTTTGTGTGGGCTTTCAAATTTGAAAATTCGTGTGATCTCGTTTGACACGACAGCCGTTATAAACAGTGAACTTGCTCAACATCAATATAAAGGAAATGCGAAGCGGCATGTATATAAATGCGACGTCTGCAGAAAATAAACGTTTTACATGGTACGACTTTGATGTTTGCAGGATGATCTATAGAGTTCGCTCTCTCATGCACAAACGATCGCAGTCAGCAGGCTCGATAAATGGTTTTGATCATTTTTGGTTGTTCGGGTTTTCGGTCATCAGTGTGGAGGAATTTTTTCATAAAACTTTTATCACATCAAACTTGGCAACTGACTTGTAGCGTTAGATAGTAATAACTACATCATATGGTATCGTACACCTTCGTATTTATAGTGCCGATTAATTCATCGAAATGGTTTATTGACACTGGAAAACACATGAATTGATTGCAATTTGCAACATAAAAATCACTAACGTCTCTTCTTCATGTTACAAACATTAGTATGCTCGTTGGCTTACCTAAATGAGCCGTCGTCGCCAGGAATAGAACAACCAGTTGAAGTGAAACAATTGTTGATGCCATTGAAGGAATTCTGATAGTTAATACGTAGAAGGAACTTACTCAAATAGTAGGGCATAAGAAAATGCATAACATTTAACTTACTGAACCTGGATCTTGAAATGCTGAACATCTATGATTGTTGTTTCTTGTACCACCGCGAATGTCAACTGTATATTCAATATCTGTGATTCCATCTTTACCTTCGCACCCATTTGCATTAAATAATCCAGATGTGAAAAGTTGAGCAAGAGGTCGAGGACGAGCTAAATGATAGTACCTGACATACACACCAACACATTTGACGTTGTCTCTTATATTTATATCAAACAACAATTTTCTTTCTACCAATTTCCTTTCGTATCTTCCATCGAACTCGAATTGGCAAATTGCACACGAAAATCGTTGACGACGATGGATGGAAATCTATTTGACCATCCTTGCCCGCTTGTCAAAGTTACGGGGTCGCTTGTCGAATCTAAATTTAGTACGTTCGGTTGAAATGATTTGCCAATCAATAACCATCCGCCACCGTCTGTCGTCATATCACAATAACCCTACAAACGCAAACATTATTAATTTGTAAAGACCAACCAAAAATTTTCTGTATTATATACAAATATATGGTTTAATATATAAATATATTAAATCATAATAATATACATATATATATACATATATATATATATATATATATATATATATATATATATATATATATATATATATATATATATATATGGACGTGCATTTACTCCTAAAACAAGCTAGTGTACATCCAGGTAACTACATGGCATTGTGTTTATGTAAGAGAATTTATTGTCATTTAGCACAAAACAAAATTTTAAAGAAATTCCTACATTTATCGTTATCAAGACAAGCTTATTTTGCCAAACGAATATATATGCCACCAATTTTTACCACTGACGTTCGTTTGCTAAATTAATACTAAATGTAGTTTTAGAAATAAAGTTATAACGTATTTTAATTTCATTTCAAGTATTGATTCAAGAACGCAAGTTAGTGATAAACTTGATTCATATTTGTACGCATCACAAATTTATAGAATGTGTCATCACTAAACAGAGCTTAGCAACTCAAAATGATGCCAACTGGCTAAGAAGTACCAACTTACCGTCACAGAGTCCATGTTGCTGTCTGTTAGGTTGTAGAGTCCATCTGGTAGAACAGATGAAAGATATGTGGGTTCTATCAATTCTCGGCAACTGCTGCCTACAAACAATCGTTTAGTTATTAATTGTTTGGTAATTCCGTCTAACAAATATATATGATTTGGGCCAAAGAATGTGTTTTACAAAAAGCTATTAATTTACCGTTTGTAGGGATGCCACCATTTGTCATCACTTCAATCCATTGAAATTTTCCATTTTCCAAGTCAGCACATATTATGAAGGCGTCTCTCCTAAGCGCAGAATTTACAGAAACGGGCAAGAGACGAATTGAGCCGCGAGTTGATGCTCCACACGAAGGCAAGTCGTCGATTGATGACACACTATCGACAACTCCAGTCTGTGAGAAGAACAAGTTTTCAATACTTGTAACGTACTGCGTTTAAGTTAACGTATTATGTCATGCGCAAAGTGTGGATATGGACAAACTGTGGATTTCTAGATGTCCGGCTAATTTGAGAGTTAGAGTTAGTGTAAGGGTTTGGGTTAGGGTTATGTCTAAGGTTATAGGTATGCATGGTTTGTATTGGCGATCTATAGTTTGTACAGGTAATTCATGAATTGTCTAAATCTACACTTTGAGCACGACATATACCTTAATTAAACTCTCGCACCGTGTGCTCTCAGAAGCCACCCTAATACATAATATGCTTTAATTAATTAATTTAGCGACACTGTGAAAATGCACTAAGGCATTCGCAATCTTGATTCCGAGAGATCTATTTCAAGTTCTCCAAAACAAAGAATCATTTGTAGGTGCAATTTACCCATATAGTTGTATTGTTATTGTTACCACAATTTTGCAGTTTTCTTTCAATATTTTTGTTCGTTTTCCAAACAGAGTGTGGCAATTTCGCATCTTCAAGTTGAAAATTTAATGCTATAGTCAGTATATACGATTTCCTTTGTGTGTGCGATAGAAACACTTAGCGATCTTTACTAAACATTTTGTAAGAGACTTAATTTTTTTCAATTAGTGCTTTGGAATCTTTTGCAGATGATTCATTCTTGTTGTAATCATTGGATTTAATTAATTAACTTTATTTATGATATGTATTTTTATCACTAACCTCAAAGCTTTGGTTGCTAAGCAGATTGCCTCTTTGAATTTGAACAATGGTTTCTTGTAATTCTGCGCTAACGTTCTGCAGTTAATTATAAACATCAGTCTAATCTCAAAATGAAACTCTTTCATATCTAGCTCAACAAGATGCTGACCTGCGATTTGATCCGTTCCTGTCTTTCAGTCTGCAAATCACTTGTAAGGTTGCGTACTTGTAATTTTGTTGTCTGTAAAACAAGAAATACAAATAACCTACAAATCACTAAATTAGAAGAATGGCGTAGAACTGCTCTAAGCGACAGACAAATTCTGTAGACGCTGAGCGTTTAAGTGGAGTGATGGCCATGTTCAAATCAATTGTGCCTCAGCAGCATCTGCGTGGGACCATCAGACAGTGGCTATTAGATCACAGGGTGATTTGTTTATCAGATATAGAAATTTCTGCATTCTTTACTAATCATTTTGTAAGCCATGCTAATTTGAATGGTTGAAGAAGTCTATTGCACAGAAGTGTAACCCATTTTGGCAAATACTGGATTTAATTACACATATTTATCATATGTATTATTAATACTAACCTCTAAGCTTTGTTTGAGAAGCAGATTGTCCGTTTGAAGGTTAACAATGGTTTCTTTCAATTCTGCGCTAACGTTCTTCAGTTATAATTATAAACATCAGTCTAATCTCAAAATAAACTCTTTCATAATTAGCCAAACAAGAGGTTAACCTGCGATTTGATTCTTTCAGTCTGCAGATCACTGGTAAGGTTACGTACTTGTAATTTCGTTGTCTGTAAAACAAGAAATACAAATAACCTACAAATCACTAAATTAGAAGAATGGCGTAGAACTGCTCTAAACGACAGACAAATTCTGTAGACGCTGAGCGTTTAAGTGGAGTGATGGCCATGTTCAAATCAATTGTGCCTCAGCAGCATCTGCGTGGGACCATCAGACAGTGGCTATTAGATCACAGGGTGATTTGTTTATCAGATATAGAAATTTCTGCATTCTTTACTAATCATTTTGTAAGCCATGCTAATTTGAATGGTTGAAGAAGTCTATTGCACAGAAGTGTAACCCATTTTGGCAAATACCGGATTTAATTAGACATATTTATCATATGTATTATTAATACTAACCTCTAAGCTTTGTTTGAGAAGCAGATTGTCCGTTTGAAGGTTAACAATGGTTTCTTTCAATTCTGCGCTAACGTTCTTCAGTTATAATTATAAACATCAGTCTAATCTCAAAATGAAACTCTTTCATATCTAGCTCAACGAGATGCTGACCTGCGATTTGATCCGTTCCTGTCTTTCAGTCTGCAAATCACTTGTAAGGTTGCGTACTTGTAATTTTGTTGTCTGTAAAACAAGAAATACAAATAACCTACAAATCACTAAATTAGAAGAATGTCGTAGAACTGCTCTACACGACAGACAAATTCTGTAGACACTGAGCGTTTAAGTGGAGTGATGGCCATGTCCACATCAATTGTGCCTCAGCAGCATCTGCGTGGGACCATCAGACAGTGGCTATTAGATCACGGACTGATTTGTTTATCAGATATAGAAATTTCTGCATTCCTTACTAATCATTTTGTAAGCCATGCTAATTTGAATGGTTGAAGAAGTCTATTGCACAGAAGTGTAACCCATTTTGGCAAATACTGGATTTAATTACACATATTTATCATATGTATTATTAATACTAACCTCTAAGCTTTGTTTGAGAAGCAGATTGTCCGTTTGAAGGTTAACAATGGTTTCTTTCAATTCTGCGCTAACGTTCTTCAGTTATAATTATAAACATCAGTCTAATCTCAAAATAAACTCTTTCATAATTAGCCAAACAAGAGGTTAACCTGCGATTTGATTCTTTCAGTCTGCAGATCACTGGTAAGGTTACGTACTTGTAATTTCGTTGTCTGTAAACAAGAAATACAAATAACCTACAAATCACTAAATTAGAAGAATGGCGTAGAACTGCTCTAAACGACAGACAAATTCTGTAGACGCTGAGCGTTTAAGTGGAGTGATGGCCATGTTCAAATCAATTGTGCCTCAGCAGCATCTGCGTGGGACCATCAGACAGTGGCTATTAGATCACAGGGTGATTTGTTTATCAGATATAGAAATTTCTGCATTCTTTACTAATCATTTTGTAAGCCATGCTAATTGAATGGTTGAAGAAGTCTATTGCACAGAAGTGTAACCCATTTTGGCAAATACTGGATTTAATTAGACATATTTATCATATGTATTATTAATACTAACCTCTAAGCTTTGTTTGAGAAGCAGATTGTCCGTTTGAAGGTTAACAATGGTTTCTTTCAATTCTGCGCTAACGTTCTTCAGTTATAATTATAAATATCAGTCTAATCTCAAAATAAACTCTTTCATAATTAGCCAAACAAGAGGTTAACCTGCGATTTGATTCTTTCAGTCTGCAGATCACTGGTAAGGTTACGTACTTGCAATTTCGTTGTCTGTAAAACAAGAAATACATATAATTTACAATTGAAAGAATGGCGTAGATCTGCTCCAAACAACAGACAAATTCTGTAGACAGATAACGCTTTCACACACAGGGTTGTCTTCTACTGTGGATGTGTCACATTTGTATAGAGAAGTACCGTAACATGATATAGGAAAAGCGTTATCTTTAGTGTACACTGTACGGGGTTTACGCGGGGTCTACAACATGCTAGACTAAAATTTTAGTGTTTCCTTGAACACGTCTATTCTGAAAGTGCAAGCTAGACAATGTCCGTCTTGCGAGTTACTTTCCTACCGTCTTGCATGCAAGCACTGAAGACACGAACACGCTTTGTTGGCGTCTTTTTAGATATGACAGTATATATATATATATATATATATATAGTGTAGACGTCGCGGTGTTTGTACTAATTATATAAACATTAGTGTAATTTATTATAGATACACTATACGCCTCAGAAATAGGTCATGCGTAAAAAAAAGAACATTTGTTGTTACGTAGTCTTCAGTAGCGCGGAGTCTCGTGAGCGTAAGCTGAACAATACTATAGTACTACGAACGTCACATGGTGTCAGGACTATGGAGAAACTACGCTATTTCCTTCGGAGCAGCCAATCTCGCAACACCAGTGAATGAAATGGTGGAAGCAATTTGAGATATACTTCCAAGAGGTTGAACTCTCGAAGAAGGCTAAAGCAACTGAAGTCGCGATCCTACTCAACGTGGCTGTAATCTAAGCGCAAGAAATCTACGATATACGTTCGTCTTCACAGCAGGCGACGAAGGACCGGAGATCGGCGACGTCTTGAACAAATTCGACGACTATTGCAATCCGCGCAATAACGAGGTATTCGAGCGACACCAGTCGTGGAGCGGAGATCAACGTAAGACGAGACGGTAGATTAGTGGCTCATCACACTTCGCACAAAGGCAGCCACATGCGGTTTCGGTGATCAGAGATATGAGCTTAGCCGCGAAAAAATGTATTTGGAGTCAGAGACGGTCGAGTCAAAGAGCGAATTTTGAGAGAAGCAAATCTTAAGTTGCAGTCTGCATTGGACATCTGCAGGGCCGCAGAGACCAGCACTTACCTAGCCAAAATGATGACCAAAGACGCCACGCGAGTACTGTAGAACTCAAAGTAATGTCAAGAAGTTTGCAAGGTACTAGCCAGCCAACACCTGCCAAAGGACGAGAAAAGGCATCGAAGGCAGAAAAGACGGCGTCATGGAAGTATATACTGAGGCAGCTATCACGCTCCTCGACAATGTCCAGTATATGGTAAGACTTGTGCTAATTGTCATAAGTGCAATCACTTGTAAAAAGTCTACCAGCAGGAGGCCAAATCTGACTAAAAGCGGTCAACAGCTTGAGTGAAAATGAGGATGATCAAATTGACTCAGACGATTTGAATGACAGTCTGCTTATGGGTCTTTTATTCATTGGAACAGTCGCGGTCAACGACCACTGGGGCCAACCACAATGCAATTCAAGTTAGATAGAGCGGAGCAAGGGCAAATGTTATGCCTTACCAAAGTTACAAGACATTGCGGCCAACGACGGGCGGCTCATGGACAATCAAGAAACCAATTGCAACGAAAAAGAGGGCTTTAGTGGGTATAGGAGGTGGCAAGATTCGTCTTAGAGAAATCATGCACAACAATAGTAGAGTGTACCATCAAGTCAAGACCAATCTGGACTGCAAGATATCTTTCTTTCTTCGCAACATTGGACGAAGATATTGCTGTTGTTGGCAGTCAGGCGTGTCAGCAAATAAACTTAGTGAAAACGATAGGCAGCCTCAAGCTAGCACGCGCACAGAAATAAGCACATAACACAAGCAGTAAGGAGGGTCTGATTAACAGTTACCACAATGATTTGAAAGGGTTAAGGTCGTATAAAAGATCTTACTACATCCAACTGAAGGAAGATGCAGTACCAGTGATACAGCCTGCAAGAAAGTATCCCTACGCAAAGAGACAGACACTGGAACAAGCCCTAGGTCGGTTAACAAGACAAGGCGTAATAGAAGACGTAGAGGGACCGACAGAATGGGTGCACAATTTAGTTGTCACAGAAAAGAAGAACGGCTCACTAATGCTATGCCTACATCCAAGACCGCTAAAGAAACAATCAGACGTGAGCATTACGCAATCCCGACAGCAGGAGGTGTGCAAGACGATATTTACAGTGGTGGATATGAGAGACGATTTCTGGCATGTCAAATTGTCAGAACCATTAAGCTACCTGTGTACCTTGAGTACCCCATGGAGTAGGAAGCACTTTTTCGTATTCCGTTTGACTTGTCTTCGGCCAGCGAGATACTGCAGCAACGAAATGACGATACATTTGGGGATATTGACATGTTCACGTCATAGCAGGTGATTTGATCATTGCGGAAAAAGATGAGCATGACCACAAAACGAAAGCAAGAGCTAAGAACGTAAAGTTCAGTCGGGACAAGTTGCACTACAAAATGAACCAAGTAAACTCTATGAGGCACCTCATTGGAGAAAATGGCCAGCAACCGGAGGCGGCAACGTGGAAGCTATCAACGCAATGACTATCCCAAGAGGATCGCAATGGTGTGCAACGCGACTGTACTTGACATGATCAAGTATCTGGCGCCATACATCCGTGGAGAGTCGGGTATCACAGCACCTCTAAGAGAGCTTCTCAAGAAAGGCGTAATTTGGCAATGTTTACAGCAGCATGACAAAGCACAGCACAAAATAATGGCAATTCTTACCAGCCAGCCGTTATTGGCGTGTTATAATGTGGTTCAGCCAATCAAGATTTAGGCAGATTCATCACAGTCCGGTCTGAATGGGAACATTCCTTATGCAGAATGACAAGTCGATAGCCTATGCGTAAGAACGCTAACATCAGCTGAACGTGCACTGCTTACGCACAAATAGAAAAGGAGATGCTCGCTATCACATTCGCTTGTCGGAAATTTCATCCCTACATTTACGGGAAGTTGACCCAAGTGGAATCCGACCACAAGCCCCTCCAGTCAACAATGAAGAAACCTCTTGGGTCTGTTCCTCCTCGCCTTCAGCGCATGATGTAGCGATATCAGTTGGATGTGCGCTATACATCGGGAAAGTCAATACCAGTAGCAGATGCACTGTCTCGAGAGCAACTCCCGACAACAGAAGACAAGGATGACAGGAGAGATTTAGACTTAGAAGTCATGGTTCACGCGATCACGAGCTCACTTTCAATGAGACTTGAAGAGATGAGCTACGGAGGTCAACGGCTCAAGATAAAGAATTGCAGGCTCTCAGAAACATCATCATTTCAGTTTGGCCAGATGATATCACAGCAGTCCCATTTGCAGTCAGGCAGTTTTGGACCATCAGATAAGAGTTGTACGAAGCTGACCGGATGTTATTCAAAGGCACGAACTTGTTATCCCAACCACCTTTCGACCAGAAATGCTCAGGAGAATTTACAAAGGTTATCAAGGAGATGAGAAATCTAGAGAAGAGGCACGAGCAGTCATGTACTGGCCGAACGTGAACAAGGAGATTGAGGATTATGTCTGCAAGTGCACGACCTGTCTACGATTTTAGGCGGTCGAATAGCAAAGAACTACTCAAGCAACACGACCTGCCAGAGAGACAGTGGAAAATGATAGCTGCGGATATTATGACGTTCAAAAAGCGAGACTATCTCATGGTAGTTGACTACTAATCTAAGTACGTGGACGTACCACTCCAACCTGATGAAACGGCAAAATCAGTCATCACTGCACCAAACTCCACACTACCTTGACAAGTATACCGGGCAAACTCATTTGCGACAATATGCCATTCGCCAGTAGTCAGGTATATTTGTTTTCTAAAGAGTGGGGTTCCGGAGTACACCAATACCTGAGTTTAAAGCATCTCCAAGCAGCTATAGTAGTCGTCTGGCGGACGACCGCCCGTACGACCCTAAGACCGTATTTATACTCGATTAGCGCAGATGCAAATGAAGCTATTCATCCAATAGACGAGAAGCGGTGTCATTACTGACCAATTGGCGAACGTGATGTCATCATAATTAAGGCTTCACCTCTCTCATGTTTGGTAGCTGCTATCCGTTAACGAAATTCTGCAATCGGGCGTCCTTCTTGCTAGTGTACATTGTATCGTTTATATACTATATTTGACTATGCAGTCTAACACAACTCAATACAACTGCTAGTAGTACGTATTCCACGGCAACCGGCGTTCAGTCAGACAACAAACGCGTCCCGGATACCGACCATCCTAACATACATTTTGTCTAGTCTTTTGCTTTGCATAAGAAGGGTTTAGCACATAGAAACAACACCTAGTCTAGATTTGCAAAAGGCATGGTTTCCACAAACAACCAGGCGTGTAGAGAGGAAAGTTGCTGGATTCAGGCGAGGCGCCATGAGCGTGTAGCTGTACCTGACTTGCACCATTTTGCTTGTTTCACAGTGTTTCTGCATGGTGGTTCTGCAGTCTACCAGCTTGTACTTTCGGTGTACGTGGCTGAGCGGACGCGGTGTTGTTGTGTGACCTTCAATACAAATTTGGCGCTCTGCACGAGAATTTGCGAATGGGAACATGCTCTCTCCACGTCTGTTTGTCGAACTAAGCGACTGACCTGTAGGTAGGGAAGTCTGGAAACGCTTTGCACTTTGTTTAGTTAGACGGATGCATTGAAAGCCATTGCTGAGACGAGTGGGTTGGGCTAAAACCTCAGTATCCAAAACGTTATCACGTGACGAGATATGTGACTACATACACAGGCCGAAGGTTTAGCTCTGTAATGTGCATCTCTATTCATTGCTGTTGTAGAAAGCATTTGTGTTGTTGATAAAGCTCTCAATACGGCTACAATGGCTGATCCAGAATTTACTTGAAGGGCGCATGTGCATTGTCATGGGAGTCTATAGAAGTTAAATCACATGATCATGCCCTGACGCATCATTTGTGCGACATGTGACTCTGTCTGCACGAAAAGATCTACTCTCGGATTCGGTTGTGACGTTTCTATATATATATTACTCGTTCAGCTTACGATTCGGCTACTGAAGACTACGAAACAACAACTGTTCTAGTCACATGAAGTCTTATATGTACTGTAAGTATAATTGTATTATCTAATTAACCAGACAAGCTCGTCTCTGTTACATCTTCCTCTTGCAAGTTTTTTTCAAACAATCCCTAAACATAGTCTTCCAGCATTCGTTCTTCTCTTTTATTGTCGATTGTGGTAGGTCTCGGTTTGTCGGTTTGGCTGCTTGTATTCTCTCTCGGTAAATGATCGTCCAAAGCAGGTTACGGGCCTCAGGTAATGAGTTTGATGCTTTTGGAGTCCACGATTTTAAATTACTAGCCTATGCTATTTAAAACGATCGAATTTCATATCTTAACTGGAACTTCATGATATCAGAGCAATCGGGCTTCACGTACTCAAACAATATTGAGTGCTTTAGCAGACAACACAAATGGTTTCTACAACAACAATACATTTGCTGATTATGGACTGTGTTGCTTGTAAGCAATTATCATATAAAACGGATTTCATGTCATATCTGGAACTGATATTAGAGAAACTAGACTTCACGAAGCAAAGAGATGTTGGCTGTGTTAAAAACTTTACCAGACAACGCAAATGACTTCTACAACAACATTGCTTACTAAGATGCTCCACAAAGTAATTTCGTGTCACATCTGCATAGAACTGTATTTAGCTCAAGTAGGCTTCATGCGTGTAGTAAAAAGAAATTGGCAACAATCTGTACGTAGTAAGAAATCACACTTACCTCAATCTCTTGGTCTCGTTTCTTTCCGTCTGTTTGAAATGAATGATGCAATTTCTGTAAAACAATGGAATGAATAAACATTGTGCACAGATCAACGTCAGATATGTCTACAACGGGTTGTCTTGTTTCTATCCACCTACATTGAGTTCCTCTTCAACGTACCGCACAGTAGTTGTGCACTAGAGCAAAGCAATTAATAGTCGTTTTACGAGCAATACAATTTTTGCCTAAGTAGTAACGCTTACAGACTCTACAAGTCTTCCGGTCAGACACTGACTGGATTCTACTCCAAGAAGGCTTTCTAGATAGACCTGAAGTAAAATTAGAGTTACAGAATACATAATATTGTCTAAATCAACATGAACAGTCTCCTAGTACCCCAACGATGAGCACAAGCACGACAATGAAGAGAGTCTTCATTATACTAATGGTGTTCAGCGGAGACAACACTTGTTCTGGGTGTTGCCAGTGAATGACGCTTCTGAAAACGAAATACGCTCATAAATCATAGACCACACAAGATTTCATATCCGCTGCGTGTTACGGTTCAACGCTTAGGCTTCTGCATCTCAATTATATGGTGACGCAGTCACGATTGCGGTCTCGGATACCTACATACACAACGTTTGCCACGCCTCAAGTTCCGCAACTTGCTTTCGGGTGGACATGCATTATTCAAGTTTTCCTAAATAAAAATTTTCGCAAGTACAATTTTGCCCATAGTTATTATATTGTTATAGCTGCCACGTTACGGCAATAGACCGACTTTGGTCGTGCCTTAATTAATTAATTAAAGGCTGGCCTACAGTAATTCTATAAGCAAGCCGAGCGTCAGTCCAGCGTATATATATAACGCCAACGTCTACGTCCTACTGTAAACATGTCGACACCTTTCGCACGTTCTGAACAGCGTCAAGACGTTGGACTAGACCCGAGCTCTGTTCGACGGTCAACGTAATATAAACCGGAAATAGTACGGTTTCTACTACCAATCGGCTGTCGCGCTTTCCCTCACGTGATATAGTTGTCTAGCATGGACGACGAAGATCTCATCAATGCTGTGAGAGACTTTCCTCGCCTATGGCGTGTTGGCGACTCTTGCTATAGAAATGCTAGAGATGGGGAATACGCCTGCAAAGAAGCAAGTGGCCGCAATACCAATAAAATAAAATAATTTTACCACCACTTCTCGTAAATAAACAACACAACTGACCTGTCTACAAATGCTGACCCATAATCGATTGCTTTCTTACTTTGACGATATTTATACGGGAATCTTACATTATGTAACCATGAGACATTTTATGTCCCGTATACGATAAACTCTTTCGACTACAGACTATTTGATGACTTTGCGGTCATGCCAAACAGCATTCGCTATGTACGATTTTAGATAAATTTTTACAGGTAGCACGTCTAGCAAGAGAATATCGTGTATATTCGTAATTATCCGCGATAATTACCACCAGCGTAGGTGGTGTTCCGGACTTTAAAGACACATAGCTGTGGAAACACAGCTTCCATTACTAGTATAGTTACCTACGAGCGGATGTGCATTGTAAGAGACACGGGTAAAGTTATGAGCGAAGTAAGGGAACAGATCAATGCCAAAGTGGCAGATTGGAGAGAAGAAGGAAAAGCAGAAGTTGTTGCTGGAGTAAGGCAAACGTATTGAATGGCTTGGATACATCTAATATAATGAAATCTTAAGAGTGCAAAAATCACAGCACATAACTTAATAACGCAACCATCCAAATCACTAAATTTAGATCTAAGAGACATTAATAATCTCTATCCACCCATCCATCCATACAATCTAGTACATATCTACACTTCAATCTCTACACAGACAGCTGCATGATTTACATGTATTTGCTCTGTACAAATATGGATTCAAACTTACATCAGCTAATTCTGCTGTCACTTCCAGATTATCGTCGTCTTCAGAAAGTGTCTAACAAAGTTTTAAAGAGTAATATTTAATCAAGATATATGAATACACAACAGTTGACCTACCATGCACCATGATGGTCCTGATGAATCTTTACTCTGGCACACTCTTGCCTTACACAAGAAACAGAAGATCTCGACTTTATAATAAGTGTATTTAATATTTAAATTTTGATTGCAAACACACCTTGTAAGAATCAAAAGGCTCTCCAATAGTTGATTCCACCTTTCGTTTTCTTTGCTAGCATGCAGAAGAAATAAATGTCAGTAGCCTTGAAGGAAATTTGCACAATCAAGTTATTACCTCAGCAGCTGGTTTCACAAGAATCCTGTTTCTATCTTCATGAGTTGTGGCTTTGATCATAAAGTCAGACTTCGTTTGGCGTTTGTTACTTGCATGCATGACTTCACGTTCCTATATATAGCAGCTACACCGATCAACTTCAGTTTGCAATTATACAAATACCATGTCTGAATGTCCTACATATCGATCTAGGTCTAGGTCTATTTGCCGTTTTGCTGGAAGCTTGTGGTGTCCTGCACAAAAATACTTACAAATAAACTTGTCAGAAGATGATCCAGCAAGACCTGATCGATGCACTATAAGTGGAGCTCCATTTGGACACCTCAGTAAATAATGTGTTGAGGCCTTATCGCTTGTTGAGAGCGTTGCCTAGTGGAAACGATTTCGTTGTGGAACCGCTTCGAATTCGACCAACTACAACGTGCCATAATCGATGATCATGTCGATCGTAAAACTTTGAATTTGTAGAATGTTGGGGCATTACTATATGCATGCTAACTAGAAACCTTGCAGCCGGTTGTAATGAAGAAGCACTAGTAGTGCAAACACTCGGCCGGTATGCACCTTGAAGGTAAAGAGTCGCGCTATGACAGAATACTATGACAAAATCTTATGATGTGAGTAATAGCTGGAGTAGCATTATTGCCTCGCAGCTGGTGGATCGTTACGTGAGTGGCCGCTAGAAAGCAAAGATTGGTGTAGATTTGGCTGTAAAATATACGGGAATGTGTTGTTTGTATGTTTTATTTTGTAGTAGTGTCGAATCTGTAGCCATTCGTTACAGCTGGCTTTCACAGGTACGGTAGTGTGTCAACTATATATTTACCCGAGGCCCGGATTTCCGGGCTCGAGTATAGTAATCGTTCGATGATCGTACGACCGACCGAGCGACCGTATATTAATTCCAGTATCATCCTACTCACTTCCACGTCTGTTTTGGTCATGAAAGTACAATATATTTATTTCAATGCAACCATTAATTTCATTCACTCTGTTAAGCAGTTAACTATCCACACAAAATTGTAGTTGTTTCGAGTCGAGGCTAGTATGTTGGTGGTTGTTTTATTGTGATATTACAAGTGATACAAGTGACTACACGCAAAGTGATACTATAATTAAGTGGAGGTGGCAAGTTACAAATGTCTACATAAAAGTGCAGTAATTCTGCGTTCGTTGTTGAGGTCTGTGCTGTCTTGGGTGCTCATGCTGCTGCAGTTCCAGTCTCAGTGCTGTTGTTGGTGATGTGGGTGGGTGAGGTGGTAGTGTTTCTGTTGCTGCTGTTGGACATGCTTGTGTCGTTGCTGCTGGTGGGTTGACCATGCTGCTTGTGTTGTTGGTGTGAGTACTGTTGGTTATGCCGTTTGTGTATCTGATGTTTCCGTTTCTGCTGCTCTTTCTGTTGTGCCAATATGTGGTTGTACAACTGAGCCAGACACACATGGTCAGAAGAATGAATTGTTTCTCACTTAACACTTGCTTTGAATGTCTTCTGCAGGTCAAAATACACCCACATGTACCCACACATCAAAAGTGGGAAATCACAGACATTGTATTTGATTGTTATGCTTAGGAGGTTATCTGTTTCTAAGCAATGACGTTATGATGACTTTCCCTGCTTCTTAATCTTGTTAATATGTGTAAAATACACCTGTGTTCAACAGATGTAACATTAACATTTTAATTAGTTGCATGTCTCATAAAAGAAAGCAGAATGGAAGTATACATAACTATATAGCAATATGTGAGTACGATAGCTATACATCTATACCAAAAAACCTCAACAACCCTCTGAAGAATACAAAAGTAAATTCCAATATTTGGCAGAGTTGATGCAGTATGTTATAGAGTGGGAAGGAACACCCCAAAGCTAGCTGTTCAAATGACTCAATGTGGCTCTTAATTAACAATAGTTTAGTGTTTTCTCATCGAGACGAATCTTTTATGAGGATGTGCAAATGTGGTTGTACAAATGAGTGACATAGACATTACTAATGATATTTATAGGTGTGTTCACTATGGTGTGATATGCTTTGATTACTTGGTTTGTACATCTCTATCTGGACCTATTGTGATGCTGTGTGTGTGCGTGTGTGTGTGTGTGTGTGTGTGTGTGTGTGTGTGTGTGTGTGTGTGTGTGTGTGTATGTGTGTGTGTGTGTGTGTGTGTGTGTGTGTGTGTGTCTGTGTGTCTGTGTGTGTGTCTGTGTGTCTGTGTCTGTGTGAGTGTGTGAGAGAGAAGAATCTCTAGATCTACACATGGCGTGTCTCTCTGACAACAGAGTTAGAATACTTGAAATAACAAAGGACACAACAATTAGGTACTCTGTTATATCTCCATGATAGCTCTGTGATAGCACTGCAATAGCCACTAAAACGAAGTCCTCTGTCATCTAGCACTAGCACTCTTATATTTTTGCTGTTCCACCATATTCCGGGTCGTCATCTCGACGGTCGGCCGCGTTCAGACTGTCGACGCCTTCTTCGTCATCTTTCGAAAGAAGAAAAAGGTTAAGATTGACAAAGGCTGTTCGTTTACGAAAATTCGAAGCTCGCACAGACCTCGTGGTACCGCCGTAATTACAGTGCGCGAGAAATATGCAAATAAAATACGACGTGCTGCTCTATGATTGACTGATTGTAATTGCTAAGTTTGTCCAAGTAATCTATATTTAGAAGTGGTATAGAAGACGTTACGAAAGAAAAGCGTTGCCCGCCTGATAAGTATATGTAAGTTGTGCATACGTGTTTCAGCTACTGAACCAAACAGCACGCTTTGCAAACTGCAATCTAAGGCAGATATTCTAGAATTTGGAGTCCCGATCGAAAAAATTACAAATGCGTCTGATAGAATTTATTATTACCCGAAACCCGCATTTCCGGACTAAGGGTATACTAATAGTTTGATGAAAGACCGACCGACCGACCGTATTTATACTCGATTAGAGCAGATGCAAATGAAGGTATTCCGACCAATAGACGAGAAGTGATGTCATTACTGACCAATAGACGAACGTGATGTCATCATGAGGCTCCACCTCTTTTTGTTTGGTCCAGCTGCTATGAGAATTTGGCCATCGGGCGTCTGTCCTGTACATGGTGTTTATATTATTCTTTGCTTTACTGGTTTAGCACATAGAAACAACGCCTACAGTGTACATTTGCATGTGTATGTTTTCCCACAAAAAACCAGGCGTCTACTAGTAGAGAGCGAAGGTATAGCTGTAAGTGACTTGTAACATTTTTCTTGTTCCAAAGTGTTTCCGCGTAGTGGTTTTGTAGTGTGACAGCTTAAATTTTTCGGTGTGCGTAGCTGAACGGCTGGAGTGTTGTTTCAAAAATTACAACAGAAATGTGGCGTTTGACGGGAATTTGAGAATGGGAACGTGCATTGTCCATGACAGCGTCTGTTTGTCGGTCGGACGAAGCGGCTGAGTTGTCAGTACGCTAGTGCGTCTCTCTATTAATTTTTGTTACAGTAGCCAAAGTCAGAGCGAATATAGACGTGCACGTGCATGTTTTTCCCACACTATTGTTTTGTTTCGGCTCTGGCGGCTCTGGGGTCACCTCAATACAACAACCAAATTGCGGTTACACGAATATGGTAGGTGTAATAACCACAACGTGAGGGGATTTTCAATGATGTCAAATGCAGGAGTATTTGTGCCTCTTGCCTCACATGTCTTAGTTAGCGCCATGTATACTATAGTGTGCATGTACACCAACCCAGGGTGTAGCACTGTATAGTGCTTCTCTATTTAATTCATCCGTTAAAAGCATACGTAAGCATATCTCGTTCTGCAAATGCGTCAAATGTCTCATTTTAATTGAACAATCACAAAGGTGTATGCGGGACGCAGTGTACTAACGCATGTGGCCGAAACGTTCCTCTAACCAACATTGACAAATTAATAATGGTTATTAATTGCAGTTGTTAGAACCTTTGCTCTATATACAATGCACATGGCAAACGTAGTGCGTTTTACATAAATGTTATTATAATGTTAAATTTGTAAATATAACAAACAATTGATGCCAAATCAACTCGTTTGTTGTATACGCATGTACACCAAACACTTTGAATTGCTCGACTTTGAAACATTTTCCAACTATAATATTAGACGAACACATACACAGTATCAGCAACGTATACGTATGATATTGTCTGCTGTCTTGACACAAGAATTGTTCCATTAGCGTACATAGAGCCATTCATATTCGGAACTTTGCTTGCTGCCACAGGTTAGTGTGTAACAGTTATCGTAGCAGTTACTTTGTTGTCCTCCAGTTGGACCCCAACATGCACAACAGTTGTCATCATCACATCCAAAGAAAGCAGTCGAATGTCTGTCTTGTCCAGATATTGCTCTGTCTCCATGGAAACTGCAAGAAATTCCAAGTGATAAAGTGCGTGTCTATGCCAACTCTTAATTTATTCCTATTCCAACGGTTTTCCTAAGTACTGCATGTAATACATGAACTCCGACGCTCGATCGTTTTCGAGCTACGAGCGTATCATTGCCGGCAGATCGTGCTTGCTACAGGACAGGATAAACTATTTATTAATTAATTATCTCTCATCGCCGATTGCCATTAATAAAGTTAATATTTCTCGTCTCAAAGCGTCTAGCATAGTCTATTTCAACGTTATCATGTTAGAGATTTCCGATTTTGTGTAGATCAATTAAAGCAGAATTTCGAAATTTGAAAATTTGTGCGATCTCGTTTAATTTGACGTGACAACCGTCACAGTAACTTGCTCAACGTCAATATACATTCATACCAACTACGTACAGAGCGGAACTTAGTATATGTGACGTTTGCAAAAACTAAACGTTTTACGGTACCACTTATATATGTAAAGTTCACACTCTCACCCACAGACGACCGCGCAGTCTGCAGGGTTGATAAATGCTTTGGATCACGTTTTATTTAAATTTTCGGTCATCACTGTGGAAATGTTTTATGAAATTTTTATCACGTCAAACTTGGACAACTAGCAACTGATTGTCAGGACTAGTAATTTATAACTGCATCATACGAGTATATAGTATTGCACACCTTTTAGTATGCATAGCGCCGATTAACTCAACGAAATAGTTTATTGATACTGGCAGAAACGTGAACATTGGTTCCAATTTAAAACATAAAAATCAAATACGTTTATTGATGTTACAAACATTAGCATGCACGTTGTCTTACCTAAATAAGCCGTCGTTGCCACAAATATAACAACGAGTTGAAGTGAAACATTTGTTGATTTCACTGGAGTAACTCTGACAGTTAATACATAGAAGCAACTTACTGAAACAGTAGGGCATGAGAAAATAAATAACAATTAACTTACCGAATAAGAATCTTGAAATGCTGAACATCTATGATTGTTGTTTCTTGCACCACTGCCAATGTCAACTGTATATTCAATATCTGAGATTCCATTATCATGACCGCATTCATTTTCATTATCACGTCCAGATGTGAATAGTTGATTAAGACGTCGAGGACGAGCTAAATGATAGTACCTGACATACACACCGACACATTTGACGTTCTCTATTATATTGATATCAAACCACGATTTTCTTTCTACCATTTCCTTTCGTATCTTCTATCGAAGACGAAGTAAAAAATTGAACACGAAGATCGCTGACGGCGATAGATGGAAATCTATTTGACCATCCTTGCTCGCTTTTTAAAGTTATGGGTTCGCTTGTTGGACGAAAACGTCGCACGTTCGGCTGAAATGACTTGCCAATCAATAACCATCTACCTCCGTCTGTCGTCATATCACAATAACCATACAAACACAAACATCAATAATTTGTATATAATATTATACGGTCAATCGAGTTAAACATGTAATTATAGACTTGCATTTGCTCCTTACAACAAGCTAGTGTACATCAAACAGGTAACTGCATAATGTTATGTTTATTTAAGAGAAATATTGTCCTTTAGCGAAGAACAAAATTTTGCAAGATATACTTGATTTATCGTTTGTACGCATCGCAAATATATAAAATAGAAAATGTTACCCGTTGTTATTAATTAAAGAACCTATATAGAGCAACTCAACATAATTTTTTAACTTGTTAGGAGGTACCTTGCACCTTACCGTCACAACGTTCATCTTGCTGTCTCGTATCTTGTAAAGTCCATCTCGTAGAAAAATAGAATCTAGTGATTTTTTTCAATTCTCGGCAACTGCTGCCTACACAAAATCGTTTTAGTAATTAGTAATTGGTGATTCCTTCAAACAAATAGATACGAACGCAATAAGACTTTGGGCCAAAGAATTTGCTTTATCATACCGGAAGGAATCCAACTTTGTGTCATCACTTCAATCCATAGAAATTTTCCATTTTCCAAGTCAACACATATCATGACGGCGTCTCTCGTAACCGCAGAGTTTCCAGATACAGGCGAGAGACGAAGTGAGCCTCGAGTGGATGCTCCACACGAAGGCAAGTTGTTGAAGGATGACACAGGTTTGACAACTCCGGGCGCACCGACGTCTCCCTATCAGTAAACTCACTCGAACTTGCGCTTTTAATTAACTAGAGCCATCAACGTAAGATTACCTTGCTTCCTTTTGGGCCTACTGGACCAACGTTACCTTTAGCACGTTTACTGCCCAATGAACCCTAAACACAGCGTGTGTACTCGAGTTAGACTGATATCTTATTGTACTTCAAATTGTCTGCTATACTTTAGATCGTGGGAAATCGATGTCTCCTTTAAATCCTGGAACACTGATTTCTCCTTTCGATCCATGGAAACCCTGTAGACCTCTTGGACCCCACAAATATATGTCTCCCAAGACTTCTCTTCAAATCAGATGTCAAAGGGTTTGCTACCTCAAGACCAATTGGGTGCTTGGATACCAACTTCTCCTTTCGATCCTTTAAGACCGTGTAGACCTTTTGGACCCTGTAGACCTCTCAGACCCTAAGAAATCAATGTGTGTCTTCTTAGTACCGAGTATTGAAGTGAAGATGCTGTGCTAGACGCGTGTCTAATAATACTGTACGTATAGATTACTTGTTGTTGATCACAAATCCCATTGTGGTGACACTTACTTCTACTTATCGACTATCTCGATCGCCACCGGGTAGAGTCAAAGAGCTTCAAAACACACATCGTCGCACAATATCAGTAAGTTGCCATTGTGGGTATATTGCATGATATACAAACAGTTTGTGTTTATAGACTGCACAGTTGACCAACGTACAGAAACGACCAACTGTCAGAGTGTTACCAATCTGTGTAAGTAGCAAAAACTACAGAAATACATTTTTCCTTAATTTGTATATACGGGAATTGAAACATGCATACCAATCAATAGTGGGAAGACCATGTCACTGATGCGGATCATTGTGAAGCCACCGTCTATCCATACCACCAGAGACAAGATACGATTGGTGGCAAACGATACGAACACCATGAAGATAGTCGTTCACACACAAAACCTAGATCATTGTGCTCTAGAAGACAGATGGAAAGACAAGTTAGGAGAAATGACGTAATTTCGTCTGGGTCAACTAAATATTTGTTTCTATACTTTATTAGACAAAAGCGAGAAAGAGGTACGTGCAAGAAGCGTATGCTAGATGTGCAGGCAAAGTAGAAAAAGACATGAATGTGAGTTATCAAAGTTGAGTCTGATGTGAGCTAATACAGATCATTGGTTGCAGTTGTTGTTGAAAATATGGAAGTCAAAGTATGGCGCAGAGGAAGCAAAGGCAAGGATGACTGCCATGATTCGCGAAGCGGGAATGGAAAGATTTGTAAAGGTTAAGGTTAGAAGACATTGACAGGAGAGTTGATGCTGTTGAGTTGTGAGGTAGATATCTTTTTAATTAATGCGGTGTGGAATGCTACACGCACACTCATTTTCAGGCTTGTGAGAGTCGGAAATTTTATGCAATTATATGTTGTTGCATGTGTATTGTCCTGCATATCAGATGCATGATAGATTTACTATCCAGTTGTTTTGTTAATGTTGTATTGGGAGACCAAACACACACACACACACACACACACACACACACACACACACACACACACACACACACACACACACACACACACTGAGTGTCACACTTAAAAAGGGCACTGCTATACATTAGGGGAGTTACAAGCTATACTATACTTGTGTGTACATTCTCTGTTGTTACTCAGTTTGACGAAAAACATATTTTGGACCAAAACAGATTACATCCTAGAAGTCGTAAGCTGCAATCTTCTTGTCGTTTTATTGCTTAGTACTCAACGCAATCTATACAACTTACACAATGGCTAAGTGATGTGCAACCAATGACGAGCCCATAATTATAAAGGTAGATAGTGTATATGGCGTATTGTTGGGCAAGTGAAAATGTGTAAGTGTGCGTGCTGGATTAATCGGAAGTAAGGTATACATAGCACACTTATGCCACGTGACCATGGTATAAATACCTATACTTGACTAAAATTGACTTAATAATAATAACTAGTTGTATGGTATCCGTAGGCGCCTGACGTTCGTGAGTAACACGTCGGACGGAGTTTCCAGACCGTCTACTGAAACGCCGAGTCCTAGCTAGACAATACATATTTGTTGAAACCCTAGCTGTCATGGAAGTAAACATGCAAACTTCCTAGCATTTCAGATTACGTCTAAAGGCCTGGTATAGGTAGTCGTCGTTTTGCGTTGTGATCAAGACAATTGAAATGTACAGTTTAGGTATGGACTCGGTTCCGTTGTAACGACAGTGGTATGGTATTTACTGACATAGAAATTGATATCTGCAAACATTGACTATCAGCAGTGTTAGATGCAGGACAGTGTAGCAAAAGATTGATCATACTGTAGTACGGGACGTGTGAATAGTTGACTGTAGGTGGCATTCGATTCTTGAAGGTGTTTCTTGGTTGTCACGTACACACAGTCCCTAGCTACAATAGAAAAGGATGGGGCGACGTTAAGTTCACGAAGCTTTTCGTCGTCGTTTGCTCACTTAGACGAATCGTTCTTAGACTCGTCTGTAGTCGGATACGGAAACGATCTTTTAATGAAGGTAGGTCTTATCATGAAACATGGTCGTGGGGAGGAGATATTTGAGATTTGTGTGTGTACACACACACACACACACACACACACCCACACACACACACACACACACACACATACACACACACACACACACACACACACACACACACACACACACACACACACAAACACACACACACACACACACACACACACACACACACACACACACACACACACACACACCAAAAGCTCGATGGAGAGCCATATAGGACCACGCCCGTTCTATTGTGCAACCCGGATTAGAAGCCTCGCTACTCTCGGCACTAACAAGACCAAGCTCTTCGGACTCGGTACTATATGAGCGCAAGATTCTACATCGTGATGTCAGTCCTACTTACCGCATGTGCGGTGTAGGCCTGGAAACTGTCGACCACATTGTGGCAGGCTGTAGTGCTTTGGCACCGATGGAATACTCTGATCGACACAATCAAATGGCCTCCATCATTCACTGGGATGTTTGTCTCCATTTTGGGTGTTCCAGTGGACAGCAGATACTACGGGCATCATCCTGATAGGCTTGTGGAGACGGATGACATTACTATGATGTGGGATACCATTATCCCCACTGCCGGGAAGATCAAAGCCAATCGTCCAGACAGAAATCTGTCTCAGAAGTAAGAAGACAAACACTTGTCTTCTTATTGATATCAGCTGCCCTGCTGATGGCAACATTGGCAGGAAACATGCCGAGAAGTTGGCGAAGTGCAGCGACTTGCGAGTGGAGATAAGTCGCATGTGGACACTGGTGGTTTCGGTGGTCTTGGCAGCTTTGGGCACAGTGCACGTAGGTTTATTACACGGTGGCTGGACATTATTCTAGGTCATCACAACCTGCAGCACTTACAGAAAACAGTGCTTCTGGGATCTACTCGGATCCTTCGTAAAGTCATGTCTTCTTTCTAGACAGCCGTCATGGTCTAAGTACTTTTGAAGCAGGGTTTGCTTCCGGTACTTGTAATAGACTTTACAAACCAGACTGATCTTGTTGAGTACGACAACACGGTGTTGTGTTATTGCAAGACTAGCCCTCTCTCTATACACTGCAGATACGAATGCTAAATTTTCTACATAAAGTGTTAATAAAATGTTAAATTTGTAAATATGACAAACAATTGATGGTTGAATCAACTCGTGTCATGCACCAAAGACCTTTGATTTGCTCAACTTTGAAACAGTTTCCAGTTAAGATTTTAAACAAACACATGCGCATTATCAGTGAAGTTAGAATAACTCGTCGTGCAACGTACGTAAACTATTGTCTGCTGTCTTGACACAAGAATTGTTCTATTAGCGTACATAGAACCATGCATATCCGGAACTTTGCTTGCTACTACCGCTTTCTGTATCACAGTCATCGAAGCAGTAAGTTTCTTGTCCTCCAGTTGGACCCCAGCATGCACAACATTTGCCATCATCACATCCAAAGAAAGCAGTCGATTGGTCGTCTTGTCCAGATACTGCATTCTGTCCATGGAAACTGCAAGAAATGCCAAGCGATAAAGTACATGTCTACGCCAACTCTTAATCTATTTCTATTCTAAAAGTTTTCCTACAGTATTGTATGTAATACATGAACTGCGCTCCTATCGTTTTCCTGCTACGAGCGTATCATTGACGCAGCATTGCGCACTTGCCACCGGACAGGCTAAACTATTTATTAATTAACTCTCATCGCCAATTGCATTTTGTTCACCGTATTATGTCTTCACTTCTCTCATACTCTACTCTCCAAATCGTCTTGCATAGTCTATTTCAACGTCGTACGTCATGTTGGAAATTTATGATTTTGTGTGGGATTTTAAATTTGAAAATTCGTGTGATCTCCTTTGACACGACAGCCGTTATAAACAGTGAACTTGCTCAACATCAATATAAAGGAAATGCGAAGCGGCATGTATATAAATGCGACGTCTGCAGAAACTAAACGTTTTACATGGTACGACTTTGATGTTTGCAGGATGATCTATAGAGTTCGCTCTCTCATGCACGAACGACCGCAGTCAGCAGGCTCGATAAATGGTTTGGATCATTTTTGGTTGTTCGGGTTTTCGGTCATCAGTGTGGAAAAATGTTTCATTAAATTTTTATTACATCAAACTTGGCAACTGACTTGTAGCGTTAGATAGTAATAACTACATCGTATAGTATCGTACACCTTCGTATTTATAGTGCCGATTAATTCATCGAAATGGTTTATTGACACTGGAAAACACATGAATTAATTGCGATTTGCAACATAAAAATCACTAACGTCTCTTCTTCATGTTACAAACATTAGTATGCTCGTTGGCTTACCTAAATGAGCCGTCGTTGCCAGAAATAGAACAACCAGTTGAAGTGAAACAATTGTTGATGCCATTGAAGGAATTCTGATAGTTAATACGTAGAAGGAACTTACTCAAATAGTAGGGCATAAGAAAATGCATAACATTTAACTTACTGGACTTGGATCTTGAAATGCTGAACATCTATGATTGTTGTTTCTTGTACCACCGCGAATGTCAACTGTATATTCAATATCTGTGATTCCATCTTCATTATCGCACTTATTTCCATTATCAGATGTGAAAAGTTGGGCAAGAGGTCGAGGACGAGCTAAATGATAGTACCTGACATACACACCAACACATTTGACGTTGTCTATTATATTTATATCAAACAACAATTTTCTTTCTACCAATTTCCTTTCGTATCTTCCATCGAACTCGAAATGGCAAATTGCACACGAAAATCGTTGACGACGATGGATGGAAATCTATTTGACCATCCTTGCCCGCTTGTCAAAGTTACGGGCTCGCTTGTCGAATTTAAATTTCGTATGTTCGGTTGAAATGATTTGCCAATCAATAACCATTCGCCACCGTCTGTCGTCATATCACAATAACCCTACAAACACAAACATCATTAATTCGTAAAGACCAACCAAAAGGTTTCTGTATTATATTATATATATGGTTGAATATATAAATATATTAAATCACATTAATATATATATATATATATATATATATATATATATGGACTTGCATTTACTCCTAAAACAAGCTAGTGTACTTCCAGGTAACTACATGGCATTGTGTTCATGTAAGAAAATTTATTGTCATTTAGCAGAGAATAAAATTTTAAAGAAATTCTTACATTTATCGTTATCAAGACAAGCCTATTTTGCCAAACGAATATATATGCCACCAATTTTTACCACTGACGTTCGTTTGCTAAATTAATACTGAATGTAGTTTTAGAAATAAAGTTATAACGTATTTTAATTTCATTTCAAGTTTTGATTCAAGAACGCAAGTTAGTGATAAACTTGATTCATATTTGTACGCATCACAAATTTATAGAATGTGTCATCACTAAACAGAGCTTAGCAACTAAAAATGATGCCAACTGGCTGAGAAGTACCAACTTACCGTCACAGAGTCCATGTTGCTGTCTGTTAGGTTGTAGAGTCCATCTGGTAGAACAAATGAAAGATATGTGGGTTCTATCAAGTCTCGGCAACTGCTGCCTACAAACAAAAGTTTAGTTATTAATTATTTGGTAATTCCGTCAAACAAATATATATGATTTGGACCAAAGAATCTGTTTTACAAAAAGCTATTAATTTACCGTTTGTAAGGATGCCACCATTTGTCATCACTTCAATCCATTGAAATTTTCCATTTTCCAAGTCAGCACATATTATGAAGGCGTCTCTCCTAAGCGCAGAATTTACAAAAACGGGCAAGAGACGAATTGAGCCGCGAGTTGATGCTCCACACGAAGGCAAGTCGTCGATTGATGACACACTATTGACAACTCCAGTCTGTGAGAAGAACAAGTTTTCAATACTTGTAACGTACTGCGTTTAAGTTAACGTATTATGTCATGCGCAAAGTGTGGATATAGACAAACTGTGGATTTCTAGTTGTCCGACAAATTTGAGAGTTATGGTTAATGTAAGGGTTTGGGTTAGGGTTAGGGCTAAGATTATAGGTATGCATGGTTTGTATTGGCGATCTATAGTTGTACAGGTAATCCATGAATTGTCCAAATCTGCACTTTGAGCACGACATATACATTAATTAAAATCTCGCACCGTGTGCTCTCAGAAGCCACCCTAATACATAATATGCTTTAATTAATTTAGCGACACTGTGAAGATGCACTAACGCATTCGCAATCTTGATTCCGAGAGATCTATTTCAAGTTCTCCAAAACGAAGAATCGTTCGTAGGTGCAATTCGCCCATATAGTTGTATTGTTATTTTTACCACAATTTTGCAGTTTTCTTTCAATATTTTTGTTCGTTTTCTAAACAGAGTGTGGCAATTTCGCATCTTCAACTTGAAAATTTAATGCTATAGTCAGTATTTACGCTTTCCTTTGTATGTACGATAGAAACACTTAGCGATCTTTACTAAACATTTTGTAAGAGACTTAATTTTTTTCAATTAGTGCTTTGGAATCTGTTGCAGATGATTCATCCTTGTTGTAATCACTGGATTTAATTAATTAACTTTATTTATGATATGTATTTTTAACACTAACCTCAAAGCTTTGGTTGCCAAGCAGATTGCCTCTTTGAATTTGAACAATGGTTTCTTGTAATTCTGCGCTAACGTTCTGCATTTAATTATAAACATCAGTCTAATCTCAAAATGAAACTCTTTCATATCTAGCTCAACGAGATGCTGACCTGCGATTTGATCCGTTCCTGTCTTTCAGTCTGTAAATCACTTGTAAGGTTGCGTACTTGTAATTTTGTTGTCTGTAAAACAAGAAATACAAATAACCTACAAATCACTAAATTAGAAGAATGGCGTAGAACTGCTCTAAACGACAGACAAATTCTGTAGACACTGAGCGTTTAAGTGGAGTGATGGCCATGTCCACATCAATTGTGCCTCAGCAGCATCTGCGTGGGACCATCAGACAGTGACTATTACATCACGGACTGATTTGTTTATCAGATATAGAAATTTCTGCATTCCTTACTAACCATTTTGTAAGCCATGCTAATTTGAATGGTTGAAGAAGTCTATTGCACAGAAGTGTAACCCATTTCGACAAATACTGGATTTAATTAGACATATTTATCATATGTATTATTAATACTAACCTCTAAGCTTTGTTTGAGAAGCAGATTGTCCGTTTGAAGGTTAACAATGGTTTCTTTCAATTCTGCGCTAACGTTCTTCAGTTATAATTATAAACATCAGTCTAATCTCAAAATAAACTCTTTCATAATTAGCCAAACAAGATGTTAACCTGAGATTTGATTCTTTCAGTCTGCAAATCACTGGTAAGGTTACGTACTTGCAATTTCGTTGTCTGTAAAACAAGAAATACATATAATTTACAATTGAAAGAATGGCGTAGAACTGCTCCAAACAACAGACAAATTCTGTAGACAGATATCACTTTCACACGCAGTGTTGTCTTCTACTTTGGATGTGTCAAATTTGTATAGAGAAGTACCGTAACATGATAAGGAAAAAAAGCGTTATCTTTAGAGTACACTGTACGGGGTTTACGCAGGTTCTACAACATGCTGGACTAAAATTTTAGTGTTTCCTTGAACAAGTCTATTCTGAAAGTGTAAGCTAGACAATGTCCGTCTTGCGAGTTACTTTCCTACCGTCTTGCATGCAAGCACTGAAGACTTGAACACGCTTTGTTGTCGTCTTTTTAGATATGACAGTATATATATATATATATATATATATATATATATATATATAGGTTGTAGACGTCGCGGTGTTTGTACTAATTATATAAACATTAGTGTAATTTATTATAGATACACTATACGCCTCGGAAATAGGTCATACGTCAAAAAAGAACATTTGTTGTTACTTAGTCTTCAGTACCACGGAGTCTCGTGAGCCTAAGCTGAACAATACTATAGTACTACAAACGTCACATGGTGTCAGGACTATGGAGAAGCTACGCTATTTCTTTTGGAGCAGCCAATCTCGCAACACCAGTGAATAAAATGGTGGAAGCAATTTGAGATATACTTCCAAGAGGCTGAACTCTCGAAGAAGGCTAAAGCAACTGAAGTCGCGATCCTACTCAACGTGGCTGTAATCTAAGGGCTAGAAATCTACGATAGACGTTCGTCTTCACAGCAGGCGACGAAGGACCGGAGATCGGCGACGTCTTGAACAAATTCGACGACTATTGCAATCCGCGCAATAACGAGGTATCCGAGCGACACCAGTCGTGGAGTGGAGATCAACGTAAGACGAGACGGTAGATTAGTGGCTCATCACACTTCGCACAAAGGCAGCCACATGCGGTTTCGGTGATCAGAGATATGAGCTTAGCCGCGAAAAAATGTATTTGGAGTCAAAGACGGTCGAGTCAAAGAGCGAATTTTGAGAGAAGCAAATCTTAAGTTGCAGTCTGCATTGGACATCTGTAGAGCCGCAGAGACCAGCACTTACCTAGCCAAAATGATGACCAAAGACGCCACGCGAGTACTGTAGAACTCAAAGGGATGTCAAGAAGTTTGCAAGGTACTAGCCAGCTAACACCTGCCAAAGGACGAGAAAAGGCATCGAAGGCAGAAAAGACGGCGTCATGGAAGTATATACTGCGGCAGCTATCACGCACCTCGACAATGTCCGGTATATGGTAAGACTTGTGCTAATTGTCATAAGTGCAATCACTTGTACAAATTCTGCCAGCAGAGGGCCAAAACTGACTAAAAGCGGTCAACAGCTTGAGTGAAATTGCAGATGATCAAATTGACTCAGACGATTTGGATGACAGTCTGCTTATGGGTCTTTTATTTATTGCAACAGTCGCGGTCAACGACCACTGGGGCCAAGCACAATGCAATTCAAGTTAGATAGAGCGGAGCAAGGGCAAATGTTATGCCTTACCGAAGTTACAAAACATTCCGGCCAACGACTGGCGTTTCAAGGGCAATCAAGAAATCAATTGCACAGAAATAGAGAGCGTTAGTGGGTATAGGAGGTAGCAAAATTCGTCTTAGAGAAATCATGCACAACAATAGTAGAGTGTACCATCAGGTCAAGACCAATCTGGACTGCAAAATATCTTTCTTTCTTCGCAACACTCGACGAAGATATCGCTATTTTTTGCATTCAGGCGTGTCAGCAAATGAACTTAGTGAAAACGATAGGCAGCCTCAAGCTAGCACGCGCACAGAAATAAGCCCATTGCACAAGCAGTAAGGAGGGCCTGATTAACAGTTACCACAATGTTTTGAAAAGTTTAAGATCGTATAAAAGATCTTACTACATCAAACTGAAGGAAAATGCAGTACCAGTGATACAGCTTGCAAGGAAGTATTCCTACGCAAAGAGACAGAGACTGGAACAAGCCCTAGGTCGATTAAAAGACAAGGCGTAACAGCAGACGTAGAGGGACCGACAGAATGGGTGCACAATTTAGTTGTCACAGAAAAGAAGAACGGCTCACTAATGCTATGCCTACATCCAAGACCGCTAAAGAAGCAATCAGACGTGAGCATTACGCAATTCCGACTACAGGAGGTGTGCAAGCACAGCTTGCAGGCAAGACGATATTTACAGTGGTGGATATGAGAGACGATTTCTGGCATGTCAAATTGTCAGAACCATTAAGCTACCTGTGTACCTTGAGCACCCCATGGTGTAGGAAGCGCTTTTTTGTATGCCGTTTGACTTTTCTTCGGCCAGCGAGATACTGCAGCAACGAAATGACGATACACTTGGGGATATTGACATGTCCACGTCATAGCAGATGATTTGATCATTGCGGGAAAAGATGAGTAGGACCACGAAACGAAAGCAAGAGCTAAGAACGTAAAGTTCAGTCGGGACAAGTTGCACTACAAAATGAACCAAGTAAACTCTATGAGGCACCTCATTGGAGAAAATGGCCAGCAAGCGGAGGCGGCAAAGTGGAAGCTATCAACTACCCCAAAAGGATCGCATAGGTGTGCAACACGACTGTACTTGACATGATCAAGTATCTGGCGCCATACATCTCTGGAGAGTCGGGTATCACAGCACCTCTAAGAGATCTCCTCAAGAAAGGCGTCATTTGGCAATGTTTACAGCAGCATGACGAAGCACAGGACAAAATAATGGCAATTCTTACCAGCCAGCCGTTATTGGCGTGTTATAATGTGGTTCAGCCAATCAAGATTTAGGCAGATTAATCACAGTCCGGTCTGCATGAGAGCATTCCGTATGCAGAATGACAAGTCCCTAGCCTATGCGTAAGAACGCTAACATCAGCTAAACGTGCACTGCTTACGCACAAATAGAAAAGAAGATGCTCGCTATCACATTCGCTTGTCGGTAATTCCATCCCTACATTTACGGAAAGTTGACCCAAGTGGAATCCGACCACAAGCCCCTCCATTCAACAATGAAGGAACATCTTGGGTCTGTTCCTCCTCGCCTCCAGCACATGATGTAGCGATATCAGTTGGATGTGCGCTATGCATCGGGAAAGTCAATATCAGTAACAGATGCACTGTCTCGAGAGCAACTCCCGACAACAGAAGACAAGAATGACAGGTGAAATTTAGACATAGAAGTCACGGTTCACGCGATCACGATCTCACTTTCAATGAATGAGACTTGAAGAGATGAGCTACGAACGGCAACGGCTGAAGATAAAGAATTGCAGGCTCTCAGAAATATCATCATTTCGGTTTAGCCAGATGATATCAAAGCACCCATTTGCAGTCAGGCAGTTTTGGACCATCAGACGAAGCTGACCGGATGTTATTCAAAGGCACGAACTGGTTATCCCAACCACCATTCGACCAGAAATGCTCAGGAGAATTCACAAGCGTCATCAAGGAGCTGAGAAATCTAGAGAAGAGGCACGAGAAGTCATGTACTGGCCGTACGTGAACAAGGAGATTGAGGATTACGTCAGCAAGTGCACGACCTGTCTACGATTTAGGCGGTCGAATATCAAAGAACTACGCAAGCAACACGACATGCCAGAGTGACAGTGGAAAATGATAGCTGCAGATATTATGACATTCAAACAGCGAGACTATCTCATGGTAGTGGACTACTACTCTAAGTAGGTGGACGTACCACTCCAACTTGATGAAACGGCAAAATCAGTCATCACTACACCAAAATCCACATTTCTTCGACAAGTATACCGGACAGACCAATTTGTGACAATATGCCATTCGCCAGCCGTCAGGTCTATTTGTTTTCTAAAGAGTGGAGTTCCGGAGTACACCAATACCTGAGTTTAAAGCATCTCCAAGCAGCTATAGTAGTCGTCTGGCGGACGACCGCCCGTACGACCCTAAGACCGTATTTATGCTCGATTAACGCAGATGCAAATGAAGCTATTCCTCCAATAGACGAGAAGTGCTGTCATTACTGACCAATAGGCGAACGTGATATCATCATGAGGCTTCACCTCTCTCATGTTTGGTAGCTGCTATCCATTAACGAGAATTCTGCAATTGGGCGTCCGTCTTGCTAGTGTACATTGTATTGTTTATATACTATATTTGACTATGCAGTCTAACACAACTCAATACAACTGCCCGTAGTACGTATTCCACGGCAATCGGCGTTCAGTCAGATAAATAACGCGTCCCGGATATACCGACATTTTGTCTAGTCTTTTGCTTTGCGTAAATAGGGTTTAGCACATAGAACAACACCTAGTGTAGATTTGCAAAATACATGTTTTCCCACAACAACCAGGCGTCTAGAGAGGAAAGTTGATGGACTCAGGCGAGGCGCCATGCGTGTGTAGCTGTACCCGACTTCTACCATTTTGCTTGTTTCACACTATTTCTGCGTGGTGGTTGTGCAGTCTATCAGCTTGTACTTTCGGTGTGCGTGGCTGAGCAAACGCGGTGTTGTTGTGTGACATTCAACACATTTAGCGCGCTGCACGAAAAAATGCTCTCTCCGCGTCTGTTTGTTGAACTATGCGACTGACCTGTAAGTACGGAAGTCTGGAAACGCTTTGCACTTTGTTTAGTTAGACGGATGCATTGAAAGCCATTGCTGAGACGAGTGGGTTGGGCTAAAACCTCAGCATGCAAAACATTATCACGTGACGAGATATGCGATTACATACAGAGGCCGAGGATTTAGCCCTGTAATGTGCATCTCTATTCATTGCTGTTGTAGAAACGATTTGTGTTGTCTGCACTCAATACGGTCAATACGTGAAGTCTAATTGCTAGATATGATACGAAATTCCTTTTTAGAATAGCACCTCTAACTTAACCACCACACACTCCATAAACATCAAAGGCATTGTTGTTGCAGAAAGCATTTGTGTTGTTTGATAAAGCTCTCAATACGGCCACAATCGCTGATCCAGAATTTACTTGAAGGGCGCACGTAATTGTCATGAAAGTCTAAAGAAGTTAAATCACATGATCATGACCCGACCCATCGTTTGTGTGACATGTGACTGTGCCTGCACGAAAAGATCTACTCTCGGATCCGGTTGCGACGTTACTAAAGTGCGTTCACGAATTAGAGCGACTGGTGGAATGTAGGGTACACCCTAAGGCGTGGCGTAGTGCTTGTGTAAACGGATGCTATGTTGTCAAAGGAGGCAATTAACATCTATGTTTCAGAGTGGATGGTGTCAATGACAAATGAGGTAACTCTAGTATTACATGGAAGTGTAGGTATGAATGTGTTGCCTCTGGCTGCCTCGCTGGCTGGAAACGCGGTTTCCTTCATGATGCAATGAAATACTAAAAATTGTCTTTTTGCTATAACCCATGACTACAGAAATGGATGTTTCTATGCGCTCACTGGTTGTATGTGTCAGTTGCCTCTTCTAAAAACAGCTATATGTACGAGATACATACACTCATTCACTTCTGGCTCAGAGAAGCGTCTGAAAACCACGAGAACTTGACTAATTTGACCATATCAGAACCAAACTGACCAGCCATTTAGTGCATTCTTGAGCGTTGATGACATCACTATGAGGACTTTGACCTTCCTAGTTCCTCTGACCTACAGTATAGTCAGAAATGGGTCTTATATACTAAGTGGTGAACTTCAAAATCCTCCCTGGTTACGTAACCATGCATCTACTCAAACCAAATGAGCGTTGATGACGTCACTAATTAGGAAAACTCTGATCTTTCTCCCTCCTGACCTACACTATAGTCAGAAATGGGGCTTATCTAGACTAAATGGTGAACTTCAAAATTCTTCTTGGTTACCTAATCATACAACCACCTGACTATAAAACACCAGCCACCATTTACTCAAATTAATTATCACTTTGATTTTGTTGGATTTACTTCTACTTACAACTGTGTTCATCTATTTTCTAATTTCTGTATGGCAATGCACAAAGGGAAACATCTCAGAAGTATTGAAAAGACCTGGGTGCTTAAACTGCATGACTTCTTTAAGAGAGAAATGCAGGAAGGAGTTATGCTGTTGGACAAGCCAGCTGACCGTGTAGCTGAGGCTATTGGTATAAATAGGTCCACTGTATATCGGATCTACAAAGAACAGAAAGAAAAGGGACATGTCAGCAGTCCAACGAAAAGAGGTAAAATGGAACACAGTGGATCACTTGAAGAGTACACAGACAATTTTCAAGAAGGTGTCATTAGACGCAGAATACATAGATTCTATACAGACAAGACCTTCCCTACCATGTCGTTGCTGCATGCAGCTTTAGTACATGAAGTCAACTACCCTTTCTCTAAGACAAGTTTGTATAAGACAGTACGTAAGATGGGTTTTGCCTACAAAACTATGAAGAGGAAAAAATGTCTCTACGAGCAAAATCGTATCTTAACAGCAAGGGTCAACTACCTGAAACAAACACAAGGATTCAGAGAAAGGAATAGACCCATTGTATACTTGGATGAAACATGGCTACATCAACACCACACTTTGGAAATATGCTGGACAGACTGCGATGGAAAAGGTGGGTTAAGAATTCCTAGTGGAAAAGGGAAGAGGCTGATTATTTTACACGCGGGAGGAGAAATGGGATGGACACCAGAAGCAGAGTTGGTTTTCGTGGGGAAAAAAGACACTGGTGACTACCACAATGAAATGAACATTAGTCATTTTATGGAGTGGTTTGAGCATAAACTTCTACTCAATTGCCCACCTCAATCAGTTATAGTTCTAGACAATGCAAGGTATCACAATGCTGTAGTAGAAAAGATCCCTACGAAGTCTTCCAGAAAGCAAGATATGATTGACTGGCTGGCCAAACATAAAATACTCCATGAGCCCAAAATGTTGAAAATCGAACTGTTTGACCTAATCAAGAGATCCAATCCCATTTCTGTGTACCAGACGGATGTTCTAGCAGCGAAGTTTGGATGCGACTGTCTACGGCTACCCGTGGGACACTGCGAACTCAATTCCATTGAGCTGGTATGGGCACAGGTAAAACGACATGCTGCACAGCACAACACAGGGATAGCTGGGTTTACCATGGAAAACATCAAGCGCCTGTGTAGAGAAGGTCTAGCAAACGTTACTGTGGAAAAGTGTGCAAACTGCGTGAAGCACGTACGTGAGAAGGTGGAGAAGCATTACAGGACAATACACGGTGTTTTAGACGACGTTGTAGAGCAGATGGTCATTGAAGTTGGTCCTGAATCAGAAGATTCGTCGTCGTCTTCTGAAACTGAAAGTTCCAAGGATGAAGACTAGAAACGGATCCTAGCCGCACTCATTCCTAGCTAACTGACACCCCAACTGGGAAGTTTACTGTGTTGGGTTACTGTTAACAGCCTGCTAGCTATAACAATTATGTACTTAGCTTTATGCAATTAAATCTAATCCCGCCTTAGCCCCGCCTTTCTCCGCCCCCTAACTCATTAAAATACAGGAAATTGGCTCTAGTAACTTCAGTTACATCTCTGTAGCCTAACTGTGAGTGTAATTAGATCCGGCAAGTGAAGAGCTTTCGATTGATACCAATATCCGCCCGGAGGGCAACACCTTTGTCGCGCAAATGGCCACATTCCACCAGTCTCTCTAATGCGTGAACGAACTATAGACTTCACGAAGCAAAGAGATGTTGGCTGTGTTGAAACTTTACCAGACAACGCAAATGACTTCTACAACAGCATTGCTTACTAAGATGCTCCACAAAGTAATTTCCTGTCACATCTGCATAGAACTGTATTTAGCGCAAGTAGGCTTCATGCGTGTAGTAAAAAGAAATTGGCAACAATCTGTACGTAGTAAGAAATCACACTTACCTCAATCTCTTGGTCTCGTTTCTTTCCGTCTGTTTGGAATGAATGCTGCAATTTCTGTAAAACAATGGAATGAATAAACATTGTGCACAGATCAACGTCAGATATGTCTACAACAGGTTGTCTTGTTTCTAACCACCTACCTTGAGTTCCTCTTCAACGTACCGCACAGTAGTTGTGCACTAGAGAAAAGCAATTAATAGTCGTTTTACGAGCAATACAATTTTGCCTAAGTAGTACCGCTTACAGACTCTACAAGTCTTCCGGTCAGACAGTGACTGGATTCTACTCCAAGAAGGCTTTCTAGATAGACCTGAAGTAAAATTAGAGTTACAGAATACATAATATTATCTAAATCAACATGAAAAAGTCTCCTAGTACCCCAACGATAAGCACAAGCACGACAATGAAGAGAGTCTTCATTATACTAATGGTGTTTAGCGGAGACAACGCTTGTTCTGGGTCTTGCCAGTGAATGACGCTTGTGAAAACCAAATACGGTCATAAATCATAGACCACACAAGACTTCATATCCGCTGCGTGTTATGGTTCAACGCTTAGGCTTCTGCATCTCAATTATATGGTGACGCAGTCACGATTGCGGTCTCGGATATTTCCACATTATATGGTGACGCAGTCACGATTGCGGTCTCGGATACCTCCACAACGTTTGCGACGCCTCAAGTTCAACTTGATTTCGAGTGGACATGCATTACTCAAGTTTTCCTAAATAAAAATTTTTTGCAAGTACAATTTTGCCCATAGTTATTATATTGTTATAGCTGCCACGCTACGGCAATAGACCGACTTTGGTCGTGCCTTAATTAATTAATTAAAGGCTGGCCTACACTAATTCTATAAGCAAGCCGAGCGTCAGCCCAGCGTATATATATAACGCCAACGTCTACGTCCTACTGTAAACATGTCGACACCTTTCGCACGTTCTGACCAGCGTCAAGACGTTGGACTAGACCCGAGCTCTGTTCGACGGTCAACGTAATATAAACCGGAAATAGTACGGTTTTCTACTACAGTGAAACCTGTACTAAGCGACCACCTGTGGGACCTAGGGGTATTGGTCGCTTATGACAGGTGGTCGCTTAGTAAACGAAGCCTCGCGCTTCCACACACCTATAGACCTGCATGCCAGACCACCACGACACGGAACTTACAAAGTGCTAAACGTCTCGTTTCTTGTTTTCTGTGTTTTCCCCACGTCCATGTCTTTTGCTATCTGCCTCGCTGAGATTCCTTTCTCAGACAACTGAATAAGTTATCCTTTACCCGGTCAGCTAAACTCAGAACTTTTCGCGACATCATGCAAGCAAGAATTGATTTGGGATACTGTACAAGTGTACCGCACGTGTGTCGGCAACACCTCCGAGAGGTGACAGCCGTGTTGGAATGTGTAATCAAGACGGAAAGGTACATTGTGATCGCTTAGAAGAGGTGTTAATTACTGTAGGGCATTTGGATTAGCGGTCGTTGGTCGCGTTGGGCAGGTGGTCGCTTAGTACAGTAGCTATTGTATGGGACAACGTTCCGTGCCAGGCAGATGCGGTCGCTAAAGACAGTTGGGCGCTAAAGACAGGTGGTCGCTAAAGACAGGTGGTCGCTAAAGACAGGTGGTCGCTAAAGACAGGTGGTCGCTAAAGACAGGTGGTCGCTAAAGACAGGTGGTCGCTAAAGACAGGTGGGCGCTAAAGACAGGTGGTCGCTAAAGACAGGTGGGCGCTAAAGACAGGTGGGCGCTAAAGACAGGTGGTCGCTGAGAGAAGGTGGTCGCTGGTACAGGTTTCACTGTACCAATCGGCTGTCGCGCTTTCCCTCACGTGATATAGTTGTCCAGCATGGACGACGAAGATCTCATCAATGCTGTGAGAGACTTTCCTCGCCTATGGCGTGTTGGCGACCCTTGCTATAGAAATGCTAGAGATAGGGAATACGCCTGCAAAGAAGCAAGTGGCCGCAATACCAATAAAATAAAATAATTTTACCACCACTTCTCGAAAATAAACAACACAACTGACCTGTCTACAAATACTGACGCAAAATCGATTGCTTTCTTACTTTTACGATATTTATACGGGAATCTAACATTATGTAACCATGAGACATTTTATGTCCCGTATACGATAAACTCTTTCGACTACAGACTATTTGATGACTTTGCGGTCATGCCAAACAGCATTCGCTATGTACGATTTTAGATAAATTTTTACAGGTAGCACGTCTAGCAAGAGAATATCGTGTATGTTCGTAATTCTTCGCGACAATTACCACCAGCTTAGGTGGTGTTCCGGACTTTAAAGACACATAGCTGTGGAAACACGGCTTCAATTACTAGTATAGTTAGCTACGAGCGGATGCGCATTGTAAGAGACACGGGTAAAGTTATGAGCGAAGTAAGGGAAGAGATCAATGCCAAAGTGGCAGATTGGAGAGAAGAAGGAAAAGCAGAAGTTGTTGCTGGAGTAAGGCAAACAAACGTATTGAATGGCTTGGATACATCTAATATAATGAAATCTTAAGAGTGCAAAAATCACAGCACATAACTTAATAACGCAACCATCCAAATCACTAAATTTAGAACTAACAGACATTAATAATCTCTATCCACCCATCCATCCATACAATCTAGTACATATCTACACTTCAATCTCTACACAGACAGCTGCATGATTTACATGTATTTGCTCTGTACAAATATGGATTCAAACTTACATCAGCTAATTCTGCAGTCACTTCCAGATTATCGTCATCTTTAGAAAGTGTCTAACAAAGTTTTAAGGAGTATTATTTAATCAAGATATATGAATACACAACAGTTGACCTACCATGCACGATGATGGTCCTGATGAATCTTTACTCTGGCACACTCTTGCCTTATACAAGAAACAGAAGATCTCAACTTTATAATAAGTGTATTTAATATTTAAATTTTGATTGCAAACACACCTTGTAAGAATCAAAAGGCTCTCCAATAGTTGATTCCACCTTTCGTTTTCTTTGCTAGCATGCAGAAGAAATAAATGTCAGTAGCCTCGAAGGAAATTTGCACAATCAAGTTATTACCTCAGCAGCTGGTTTCACAAGAATCCTGTTTCTATCTTCATGAGTTGTGGCCTTGATCATAAAGTCAGACTTCGTTTGGCGTTTGTTACTTGCATGCATGACTTCACGTTCCTATATATAGCAGCTACACCGATCAACTTCAGTTTGCAATTATACAAATACCATGTCCGAATGTCCTACATATCGATCTAGGTTTAGGTCTATTTGCCGTTTTGCTGGAAGCTTGTGGTGTCCTGCACAAAATTAGTTACAAATAAACTTGTCAGAAGATGATCCAGCAAGCCCTGATCGATGCACTATAAGTGGAGCTCCATTTGGACACCTCGGTAAATAATGTGTTGAGGCCTTATCGCTTGTTGAGAGCGTTGCCTAGTGGAAACGATCTCGTTGTGGAACCGCTTCGAATTCGACCAACTACAACGTGTCATAATCGATGATCATGTCGATCGTAAAACTTTGAATTTGTAGAATGTTGGGGCATTACTATATGCATGCTAACTAGAAACCTTGCAGCCGGTTGTAATGAAGAAGCACTAGTAGTGCAAACCCTCGGCCGGTATGCACCTTGAAGGTAAAGAGTCGCGCTATGACAGAATCCTATGACAAAATCTTATGATGTGAGTAATACCTAGAGTAGCATTATTGCCTCGCAGCTGGTGGATCGTTACGAGAGTGGCGGCTAGAAAGCAAAGATTGGTGTAGATTTGTCTGTAAAATATACGGGAATGTGTTGGTTGTATGTTTTATTTTGTAGTAGTGTCGAGTCTGTAGCCATTCGTTACAGCTGGCGTTCACAGGTACGGTAGTGTGTCAACTATATATTTACCCGAGGCCCGTATTTCCGGGCTCGAGTATAGTAATCGTTCGATGACCGTACGAGCGACCGAGCGACCGTATATTAATTCCAGTATCATCCTACGCACTTCCACATCTGTTTTGGTCATGGAAGTACAATATGTTTATTTCAATGCAACCATTAATTTCATTCACTCTGTTAAGCAGTTAACTATCCACACAAAATTGTAGTTGTTTCGAGTCGAGGCTTGTATGTTGGTGGTTGTTTTATTGTGATATTACAAGTGATACAAGTGACTACACGCAAAGTGATACTATAATTAAGTGGAGGTGGCAAGTTACAAATGTCTACATAAAAGTGCAGTAATTCTGCGTTCGTTGTTGAGGTCTGTACTGTCTTGGGTGCTCATGCTGCTGCAGTTCCATTCTCAGTGCTGTTGTTGGTGATGTGGGTGGGTGAGGTGGTAGTGTTTCTGTTGCAGCTGTTGGACATGCTGGTGTCGTTGCTGCTGGTGGGTTGACCATGCTGCTTGTGTTGTTGGTGTGAGTACTGTTGGTTGTGCCGTTTGTGTATCTGGTGTTTCCGTTTCTGCTGCTCTTTCTGTTGTGCCAATATGTGGTTGTACAACTGAGCCAGACACACATGATCAGAAGAATGAATTGTTTCTCACTTAATTAACACTTGCTTTGAATGACTTCTGCAGGTCAAAATACACCCACATATACCCACACATCAAAAGTGGGAAATCACAGACATTGTATTTGATTTGTTATGCTTAGGAGGTTATCTGTTTCTAAGCAATGACGTTATGATGACTTTCCCTGCTTCTTAATCTTGTTAATATGTGTAAAATACACCTGTGTTCAGCAGATGTAACATTAACATTTTAATTAGTTGCATGTCTCATAAAAGAAAGCAGAATGAAAGTATACATAACTATATAGCAATATGTGAGTACGATAGCTATACATCTATACCAAAAACCCTCAACAACCCTCTGAAGAATACAAAAGTAAATTCCAATATTTGGCAGAGTTGATGCAGTATGTTATAGAGTGGGAAGGAACACCCCAAAGCTAGCTGTTCAAATGACTCAATGTGGCTCTTAATTAACAATAGTTTAGTGTTTTCTCATCGAGACGAATCTTTTATCAGGATGTACAAATGAGTGACATAGACATTACTAATGATATTTATAGGTGTGTTCACTATGGTGTGATATGCTTTGATTACCTGGTTTGTACACCTCTATCTGGACCTATTGTGATGCTGTGTGTGTGCGTGTGTGTGTGTGTGTGTGTGTGTGTGTGTGTGTGTGTGTGTGTGTGTGTGTGTGTCTGTGTGTGTGTGTGTGTCTGTGTGTCTGTGTCTGTGTGAGTGTGTGAGAGAGAAGAATCTCTAGATCTACACATGGCGTGTCTCTCTGACAACAGAGTTAGAATACTTGAAATAACAAAGGACACAACAATTAGGTACTCTGTTATATCTCCATGATAGCTCTGTGATAGCACTGCAATAGCCACTAAAACGAAGTCCTCTGTCATCTAGCACTAGCACTCTTATATTTTTGCTGTTCCACCATATTCCGGGTCGTCATCTCGACGGTCGGCCGCGTTCAGACTGTCGACGCCTTCTTCGTCATCTTTCGAAAGAAGAAAAAGGTTAAGATTGACAAAGGCTGTTCGTTTACGAAAATTCGAAGCTCGCACAGACCTCGTGGTACCGCCGTAATTACAGTGCGCGAGAAATATGCAAATAAAATACGACGTGCTGCTCTATGATTGACTGATTGTAATTGCTAAGTTTGTCCAAGTAATCTATATTTAGAAGTGGTATAGAAGGCGTTACGAAAGAAAAGCGTTGCCCGCCTGATAAGTATATGTAAGTTGTGCATACGTGTTTCAGCTACTGAACCAAACAGCACGCTTTGCAAACTGCAATCTAAGGCAGATATTCTAGAATTTGGAGTCCCGATCGAAAAAATTACAAATGCGTCTGATAGAATTTATTATTACCCGAGGCCCGCATTTCCGGACTAAGGGTATACTAATAGTTTGATGAAAGACCGACCACCGACCGTATTTATACTCGATTAGAGCAGATGCAAATGAAGGTATTCCGACCAATAGACGAGAAGTGGTGTCATTACTGACCAATAGACGAACGTGATGTCATCATGAGGCTCCACCTCTTTTTGTTTGGTCCAGCTGCTATGAGAATTCGGCCATCGGGCGTCTGTCCTGTACATGGTGTTTATATTATCCTTTGCTTTACTGGTTTAGCACATAGAAACAACGCCTACAGTGTACATTTGCATGTGTATGTTTTCCCACAAAAAACCAGGCGTCTACTAGTAGGGAGCGAAGGTATAGCTGTAAGTGACTTGTAACATTTTTCTTGTTCCAAAGTGTTTCCGCGTAGTGGTTCTGTAGTGTGACAGCTTAAATTTTTCGGTGTGCGTAGCTGAACGGCTGGAGTGTTGTTGCAAAAATTACAACAGAAATGTGGCGTTTGACGGGAATTTGAGAATGGGAACGTGCATTGTCCATGACAGCGTCTGTTTGTCGGTCGGACGAAGCGGCTGAGTTGTCAGTACGCTAGTGCGTCTCTCTATTAATTTTTGTTACAGTAGCCAAAGTCAGAGCGAATGTAGACGTGCACGTGCATGTTTTTCCCACACTATTGTTTTGTTTCGGCTCTGGCGGCTCTGGGGTCACCTCAATACAACAACCAAATTGCGGTTACACGAATATGGTAGGTGTAATAACCACAACGTGAGGGGATTTTCAATGATGTCAAATGCAGGAGTATATTTGTGCCTCTTGCCTCACATGTCTTAGTTAGCGCCATGTATACTATAGTGTGCATGTACACCAACCCAGGGTGGAGCACTGTATAGTGCTTCTCTATTTAATTCATCCGTTAAAAGCATACGTAAGCATATCTCGTTCTGCAAATGCGTCAAATGTCTCAATTTGATTGAACAATCGCAAAGGTGTATGCGGGACGCAGTGTACTAAAGCATGTGGCCGAAACGTTTCTCTAACCAACATTGACAAATTAATAATGGTTATTAATTGCAGTTGTTAGAACCTTAGCTCTATATACAATGCAGATAAAAAAACGTAGTGCGTTTTACATAAGAGTTATTATAATGTTAAATTTTTAAATATAACAAACAATTGATAACAAATCAACTCGTTTGCTTTATACGCATGTACACCAAACACTTTGAATTGCTCGACTTTGAAACATTTTCCAACTATAATATCAGACGAACACATAGACAGTATCAGCAACGTATACGTATGCTATTGTCTGCTGTCTAGACACAAGAATTGTTCTATTAACGTACATAGAACCATGCATATCCGGAACTTTGCTTGCTGCCACCGTTTAGTGTGTTACAGTTATCGTAGCAGTAACTTTGTTGTCCTCCAGTTGGACCCCAACATGCACAACAGTTGTCATCATCACATCCAAAGAAAGCAGTCAAATGTCTGTCTTGTCCAGATATTGCTCTCTCTTCATGGAAACTGCAAGAAATTCCAAGTGATAAAGTGCGTGCCTATGCCAACTCTTAATTTATTCCTATTCTAACGGTTTTCCTAAGTACTGCATGTAATACATGAACTCCGACGCTCGATCGTTTTTGAGCTACGAGCGTATCATTGCCGGCAGATCGCGCTTGCTACAGGACAGGATAAAGTATTTATTAATTAATCATCTCTCATCGCCCATTGCAATTGATAAAGTTAATATTTCTTGTCTCAAAGCGTTTTGCATAGTTTATTTCAACGTTATCATGTTAGAGATTTCCGATTTTGTGTAGATCAATTAAAGCAGAATTTCGAAATTTGAAAATTTGTGCGATCTCGTTTAATTTGACGTGACAATCGTCACGGTAACTTGCTCAACGTCAATATACATTCATACCAACTATGTACAGAGCGGAACTTTAGTATATGTGACGTTTGCAAAAACTAAACGTTTTATGGTACCATATATATATGTAAAGTTCGCACTCTCACCCACAGACGACCGCGCAGTCTGCAGGGTCGATAAATGATTTGGATCACGTTTTATTTAAATTTTCGGTTATCACTGTGGAAACGTTTCATGAAATTTTTATCGCGTCAAACTTGGACAACTAGCAAATGATTGTCATGACTAGTAATTTATAACTGCATCATACGACTATATAGTATCGCACACTTTTAGTATGCATAGCGCCGATTAACTCAACGAAATAGTTTATTGATACTGGCAGAAACGTCAATATTGGTTACAATTTAAAAAATAAAAATCAAAAACGTTTATTGATGTTACAAACATTAGCATGCACGTTGTCTTACCTAAATGAGCCGTCGTTGCCAGAAATATAACAACGAGTTGAAGTGAAACATTTGTTGATTTCACTGGAGTAACTCTGACAGTTAATACATAGAAGCAACTTACTGAAACAGTAGGGCATGAGAAAATAAATAACAATTAACTTACCGAATAAATATCTAGAAATGCTGAACATCTATGATTGTTGTTTCTTGCACCACTGCCAATGTCAACTGTATATTCAATATCTGAGATTCCATTATCATGACCACAACCATTTTCATTATCACGTCCAGATGTGAATAGTTGATTAAGACGTCGAGGACGAGCTAAATGATAGTACCTGACAAACACACCGACACATTTGACGTTCTCTATTATATTGATATCAAACCACGATTTTGTTTCTAACAATTTTCTTTTGTATCTTCCATCGAAGACGAATTGAAAAATTGAACACGAAAATTGCTGACGACGATGGATAGAAATCTATTTGACCATCCTTGCCCGCTTGTTAAAGTGATGGGTTCGCTTGTTGAACGAAAACGTCGCACGTTCGGCTGAAATGACTTGCCAATCAATAACAATCCACCACCGTCTGTCGTCATATCACAATAACCCTAAAAACACAAACATCAATAATTTGTATATAATACTATACGGTCAATCGAGTTAAACATGTAATTATAGATTTGCATTTGCTCCTTACAACAAGCTAGTGTACATCAAACAGGTAACTGCATAATGTTATGTTTATTTAAGAGAAATATTGTCCTTTAGCGAAGAACAAAATTTTGCAAGATATACTTGATTTATCGTTTGTACGCATCGCAAATATATAAAATAGAAAATGTTACCCGTTGTTATTAATTAAAGAACCTATATAGAGCAACTCAACATAATTTTTCAACTTGTTAGGAGGTACCTTGCACCTTACCGTCACAACGTCCATCTCGCTGTCTCGTATGTTGTAAAGTCCATCTCGTAGAAAAATAGAATCTAGTGATTTTTTTCAATTCTCGGCAACTGCTGCCTACACAAAATCGTTTAGTAATTAGTAATTGGTGATTCCTTTAAACAAATAGATACAAATGCAATAAGACTTTGTCCAAAGAATTTGTTTTATCATACCGGTAGGAATCCAACTTTGTGTCATCACTTCAATCCATTGAAATTTTCCATTTTCCAAGTCAGCACATATCATGACGGCGTCTCTCGTAACCGCAGAGTTTCCAGATACAGGCGAGAGACGAAGTGAGCCGCGAGTGGATGCTCCACACGAAGGCAAGTTGTTGAGTGATGACACAGGTTTGACAACTCCGGGCGCACCGACGTCTCCCTGTCAGTAACCTCACTCGAACTTGCGCTTTTAATTAACTAGAGCCATCAACGTAAGATTACCTTGCTTCCTTTCGGGCCTACTGGACCAACGTTACCTTTAGCACGTTTACTGCCCAATGAACCCTAAACACAGCGTGTGTACTCGAGTTAGACTGATATCTTATTGTACTTCAAATTGTCTGCAATACATTAGATCCTGGGAGACCGATGTCTCCTTTAAATCCTGGAACACCGATTTCTCCTTTCGATCCATTGAAACCCTGTAGACCTCTTGGACCCTACAAATATATGTCTCACAAGACTTCTCTTTAAATCAGATGTCAAATTGTTTGCTACCTCAAGACCAATTGGAGCTTGCATACCAACTTCTCCTTTCGATCCTTTAAGACCATGTAGACCTTTTGGACCCTGTATACCTCTCAGACCCTAAAAATCAATGTGTGTCTTCTTCTACTTTTATTATATTAGATGTCAAAGTGTTTGCTACCTCAGGTCCTTGGATACCGATGTCTCCTGTCGATCCCTTAAACCCCATGAGACCTCTTGGACCCTACAATGTGTGTCTACGGTGGTCTTCAAGTTATCTACGCAATGACTTACCATTTCTCCTGGACTTCCCTGTTAAAATTAAATAAATATTAATATTTAGTTCAGCTACAAATTTGTAGTTTACTTTCTCTCCTTCCCCTCCCCCCCCCCCCCCCTCTAAGCCAGACACGTTGTAATGGCCTGCCGTCTTGATACAGTAAGAACATTGCTACGTCAAATCTGACGAAGGAATGAAATTTTTAAAATGTAATTACTTGATTCTGTTTGAGGTAAGACTGTAACGGTTGACAAACTTGAACTTCTGGAGCTTCAGAGTGTGTGGAGTCTCCAGTTTCATGAGTAAATGATCTACGTAAACAACAAGGTCAATGAACAGAAACGTTAAGGTTAACTTTGACTCTACATACCCGACGATGAAGAAGCTGCAAACAATTGCAACAGAAATGAATAAGTTTGAGTTCATATCGCTCTCTAAGCAAGAAATACAATGACACAAGGAGTTCATCATTCCTAGCTTATGTATGTATAGCAATTGCGTTAGTGTATCTGCATTAATGTACGAGTATGTCTAGT